>NW_026057578.1:85173272-85351756 GCF_023721935.1 Panthera uncia
TCAAACTTCTCTAAAGAGCTTTTACTGACAGTTCCCTTCCAGAGTCTTCTCAGGATCCCTCGGATCCCCCAGAATGCTACAAACTGGAATGAAGTTTCCTCCCCTGGTCATCCCCAGGCATGTCCAAGGAATCTCTGTCCAAGTTAATCACAGGCTCATCTATGTGACATACATACAACATCCAGGATAAGTCAGTCTCTGGGTAACGGTAGCTGTGTTCAAGGCTTTCTGGAAGCTTACACGGTATCTAACCCTACTTACCACATATCCTTTCCATTACCGCCTGCAGGCTGGACTAAAGCATCCCAGGATCAAGAGAGAAGGGCCCACAAGGAGCAAAGCAAACAGGCTTTGCACTCACTTGTGACCAGAGGACACACAAGCTGCAAATGTACAGACCAGGAGACTATTCTCTGCTCTGGGTTTTTCTGCTGTAAATGTCCTGCCTCTGTAGCAACCTTTTATGCCCTGTACGAGCATAGCCCAGCTTTCTATTGTCCTTCATACTCCCCTACAGTGGCTGTGGGAGAGAAACAGAGATGGTCACCCCCACTAATGCGGGTGTCATGATGGTGAGATGCGTGTGGGGCTGGAATGCTAGGACAGGTCACATAGCCTTGGGAAAGGAGTCCTTTTCCCCAAGGAAGGTAGAAGTCAGTGTTCCTATCTGCTGCTATGTCGATGCTATTTTGGGAGTAAGGATAAGAAGGGAAAGGAAGAGGAGAGAGAAGAGGAAAGAGACTCGAAGTAAATTATTCGTCATCAATAAAAGTGTATCAGTCAACCATTAAATGTTAGGTATTATGCAAGGCACTGCAGAAGTTGAGAATAAGGGTAAGAGGGAAGGTGAAAGAAAATGCCAAGAAGTAGGAACAGAAACCTCTAGATGAGACGCACATCACACACACGATTACTGTCAACGGAGCAAGAGGTCACCTGCAGACACTCACTGGTATGACAAAATAAAAGTGGATTCTTTCCCCCCAGTATAAGGGAGGCAGTACCTAAAAATACCAATAGCTATTCATACCAATTTATCTCCATCCTCAAAGCGAAAGGTTTTTCTATAAACAAAGTTCTAGATTTTCAGAAAATTTCTGCCTTTGGAGCCTCTAAAATAGCTTATCAAGTGATAAACAGCCCAGGTAAAAACAACAAGGCCCTTTCCGAAGAAGCTAAAGTGGGGAAAACCAAGAACAGTGCATGGGTAGTGGTTTAGAACAATCCAGACTTCTTCAATGCTTTCTAATGACCTCATTGGGCACCTAAACATGCTTTTATACAAAGTTAATGACTTTATCTTTAAGACCAAACAGTGAGGCCATTCGCCCACTTCTGCACGGCCAGCAGTGGAGTCAGATGACATCACGGCCCCCAGAGGGCATTCTTGGCTGAGCCAGGACCAGCCTGGGGGCCGTGGTGCCCTCAGGGATGAAGACCACAGGCGGAGGAAGGGCTTCTACCTTGCAGTCCAACCTTCTTCTCCATTTGCAAGGGCCACAGGTACCTGCCTCATTTAATGAGGCATATTCAAGGGAAGACACATATCATATCCTATTTTCTAGGATAATCCCCCCCGCCCCCGCAACCTCCCTGGTTCACTTCTCAAGACTGAGAGCTCAGATCAACTGTCCGCAGGGCGGGCTTGCAAGAGCTGGCGCTCTCAGACAGAGCGGCTCCATCCTTGGCCCGGGAACAGTCACCCACTGGAGCAGAGCCCTCTCCCCACTGCAGGCGGCGCCTCCCACAGGGGAAGAGAAAACAGCTGGAGAGGGTTGTGCCCTGATTAGTAGGTGAAGCACATCTACGAATGATTAAGCGCATTTATTTTCTTTACTGCTGGAAAACAGTGGGGTTATTCCACCAACATCTTGTCCTTGTTACCACTCACTAGCTCCGTGCAATTTGGGTTCATCGGGGTCTGAGGTGCAAGTTGAAAGGATGAGGGCATTTGGACCCAAAGGGACTGCTCCGTTCCAAAAGGTTAAACCTTTCTTTCTTTTTCTCCTGATGAATGTCACAACTGAAGAGCATCAATCGGAGGAAGAAATGTTAGATAGTGGGTTGCTGGAGATGAGGTGACGCAAATATAGATCAAGGGAGCCTACAGGGCAGTGAGGAAAAGCCCCATGGAAAATACAAGCAGGTCTTCTGCTCGGAGAACAACAGAATTTTTATGAGGAGGTGCTATCTGGGTGTTTAAATCTCAGGAGATAGTTTAGTTTCCTGGCTGCCTAAAACATCAACTTTTCCTCCCCCATGGGCCAGCAGGATGGGCTTTTACAGAATTACCAACTGGTCAACTTTTCTAGAGGGTTTGGGAAGGTACTGCAGTGGAGGCAATCCAAGCAAACTAGAGATATGAATGATTCAGACTTACAAGCAAAGGAGAGAATGTTCTAGAAAAGTCCTTTAAAGAAGACAGTGATTTAAAACTTTTTTTTTTTTTTTAACATTTATTCATTTTTGAGAGACAAACAGTGGTGCAGTGAGAGAGGGAGACACAGAATCTGAAGCAGGCTCCAGGCTCTGAGCTGTCAGCACAGAGCCCAACACAGGGCTCGAACCCACGAACCATGAGATCATGACCTGAGCCAAAGTCGAATGCTCAACCAACTGAGCCACCCACTTGTCCCTAGACAGTGATTCTTAAAGCCACATTTTTTTTTCCAGAAAGAGGTGTGTCATTGCAGAAGTAGCCCATCCCGCTGGCTGTTTTGTGTTAGCAATACACACAGGTTTCCGCCGCTATCTGAAAGAAGGGTATTCTCATGAAATCTTCTGTAAGCCACAGTGGCGTGAAGTGAAGAAGCAATCACCGCTAATTTATATGGAAACATTTTTGAGCATTCCTAGACCCCAAAAATAACCTCATGGGCTTTTCTGATACTATAGGACACATCTTGCTAACAGATGCACAAAATAAATAGAGATAAAACACAGACGCTCACAGACACAGTGCAAAAATATGGCGGCTAGATGCTGAGCATAGTTTGGGGAACAAGCTTGGCATGGCCGTTCTTGCTGCTTGGGGCACATGCTGCCTCTATAAAAGCTCAAAACAAATGCCAGAAGCTATTTTAACTTTTACGATTTCTCTTTAGATTTCTTTTTGGTTCGTGAAAAGAGGTACTAATGTAGGTCTTTTGTCAAAGTGAAGTGGCCTAATGCACACAGGGAGGGGGTACCTGCAGACGACTTGACAAAGGGTCTTACCTCTTTACCTAAAGGGGAAACCCGCACTTTTAATACACATTTGTAAAATGTCCACACTACAGCACTGCTCCATCCCCCGAGGATCCAGATATTAAATTATCTACTCGGAGGTGCAAAGGCCATCAAAAAGTGCTGCCGGCCAAATAAAGGAAGTTCCCAGATACAAGTGAAATGCTAAGTGTTCTTTCCTTCCTGATCTACTGTCCTATCAAGTTAATATAAGTACCTGTGTTCTTTTGTGGGTACACGTCACGGCTAAAGTTAAGGGTGAACAGTCTGAACGTAAGCCAGCTATTAGCAAATGTGCTAACACAGATTCTATCTTTAGCTGGGCTGTGAAGAACTAAAGGTGTTAATGTAAAAGCAGTAAAGACTTTGCCTTCTCCCACTATTATTTGGGGGAAATGTCAACTGGAGAGACACGGAGGTAGGGTGAGGAGGTGAAGCCAGAACTCCAGCAGAGGTCTTACAGGCTAGAGCGCACACACACTGTGACTTTCAGGGACATCACGCATTGGAGGACAGCCTGCCTGCATAAATCGAAGAAATCACCCTTTATAACAAAAACCTTTTAAGAAATGTACGGTGGAGGGGTGGTGCCTGGGTGGTTCAGTTGGTTGAGAGTCGACTTCAGCTCAAGTCCTGATCTTTCAGTTAGTGAGTTTGAGCCCTGCATCAGGCTCTCTGCGGTCAGTACAGAGCTCTCTTCAGATCCTCTGTTCCCCTCTGTCTCTGCCCCTCCCTCTCCATGCACGCGTTCTCTCTCTCTCTCAAAAATAAAATAGTAAAAAATTTTTCTGAACTGTATGGTAGAAATGCATAGCAGCCTCCATTAATGAATTCATTTTATTTATTTAAAAAAAATTTTTTTTAAACGTTTATTTATTTTTGAGGCAGAGAGAGACAGAGCATGAATGGGGATGGGACAGAGACAGAGGGAGACACAGAATATGAAGCAGGCTCCAGGCTCTGAGCTGTCAGCACAGAGCCTGACGCGGGGCTCGAACTCACGGACCGTGAGATCATGACCTGAGCTGAAGTCGGACGCTTAACCGACTGAGCCACCCAGGCGCCCCAATGAATTCATTTTAGAGGTTCCCTGGTCACAACACAACATGTTAAGTAGCATGCCTCATGTGACTATCTGTCTTCCGAACAGCTAACTCTTGACCTGAAGGAGAGAAGAAAGGACCAGACCACATTCGTTTGTATTTCACAGCATTGGGAAGTGGCAATATTTCTTGTGAGCCAGCATGGCAATTACTTGCATGACACTTACTGTCACTATGACAGAAAAAACTTAAGAGAGCAGCTGTTTAAGTCTGATTACATTTAGCTTAATGTCTGCTACAAAATGGCATTTTCATACATGAACAGGGCTAGGCATCTCAGCATCCACAGCCTTCTGTGATGGACACAGAGCAGCAGGATTACTAGGCCAGCAGTCAAGGGTCCCAGGTTCAAATTCTTGTTCTGCCACTTGCTTGCTGTGGGATACTGGGCAAGTAAATGCTTCAGCTTCCTCATCTGTACAATGGGGATAATCACCATATGTCCAAGGGTTGCTAGATGGGTTAAAGGAGTTTGTGCAACAGGTAAGACTCTAAAGAAATTACCACTTAGCAGGTGTTGTTGTAAGTGATGGCCATTATCTGTTCAGATTGTGCCTTGTCCTGTCATACCCCTAACCTTCCTCTTGAGTGCAAGGTGCTCGCTGTGTACCTCACGTCATATTGTAAAAAACTATGTCTGCTTCTGCCACAATCTACCAAGAATTCAGGGCTTGAGGGCAAAGGCTAGGGCATGACCCTCTTTGCATTAATATCACCAAACCCAGCAGATGATCTGATACACATTAAATGTTTGCTGCAGTGAACAATTCCATGTAGAAAACAAATGGCCTAAAGCGAATAAATAGCACCCCTCATTACAAGCTGATAGATCTCATTTTGGTTATTCATGCCTTTGGCTCTATAGCACAGCATTAAATGAATAAAGTAGCTAGTTGGGGTGAATTAAGGACCAACAGTTACACTAGGCTTGGTTCACAAAGATCACAACTACTGTTGGATCCCTTGGATATATTCTAAACGGGATGATAGCAGAGATACTCCAAATGCCTCTGTTATTACTGTTAAAAGAAAAATGGCCTGCCTTTTATCTGAAAATCCAAAAAATCCCATTTAGTTTAAAGGTCTGTTTTGTTTATTTTTCCCTCTCTTCCACAGTAGGGAAAAGAGGCACTTCACAAGACAATAAGCTCACATTACGTAGTGAGTTGGTGTTGTTTTCCTAAATGTAAATCTCTAACTTTCAGGTGGTTCACCGGGCATACCCAGTCCATTTGGAAATCTTCTACAACCTACAGAGGATAGGATTCAAAATAAGAATGTACTTGAAATGATCTCTATCAAAGAAGATCCCACTCTCTTGACCCTAATAGAGCACTAGTCAGAAACTTGGGAGTAATTACTTTTATATTTTTTTCTCTCCGTAAGTTAAAACAGAGCAGAGTTCTGCTATTCAAGTCAGAAGACTTGACTTCTCATTTACAGATAACATGGGAAGTTTTGCATCAACTATGGGTACCATGTGGGGCTAAAGAGTTTACTAGTGATGACCTTCAGGCACTGAAGTCACTGAGAAATGCTGAAACAGCTTCTAAATCATTGAAGAATGAGGTGGCTTAATGTTAATGTGTATGTGCCTAACAGAATGCCAGAATACTGAAGGAAAAAATTAATGGAACTACAAGGAGAAATGGATGAATCCGCTATTATATTCAGAGACTTCAATAACCCCCTATCAGAAATGGATGGATTCATCAGGCAGAAAATCAGTAAGGACACGCCATCAACCAACTGGATAGGACATTCGCAGACTACTACATTCAACAACAGAATACACGGTCTTCAGAACCTCATGTGAACTTCACCAAGATACACCATATTCTGGATTATAAAATACACTTTAACACATTTAAAATACTAGAAATCATACAGTGTCTGCTCTTAGACCGGAATGGAGTTACACCTGAAGTCAGTAAGAGGAATATAACTGGAAAACCCCCCAAATACTGGACATTAAACAAAATACATCTAAAAAACACCTGGGTCAAGGAAGAGATCTCAAGAGGAGTTAAAAAAATATTTTGAACTGGGGCGCCTGGGTGGCTCAGTCGGTTAAGCGGCCGACTTCGGCTCAGGTCATGATCTCGCGGTCTGGGAGTTTGAGCCCCGCGTCAGGCTCTGTGCTGACAGCTCAGAGCCTGGAGCCTGTTTTGGATTCTGTGTCTCCCTCTCTCTCTGCCCCTCCCCCGTTCATGCTCTGTCTCTCTCTGTCTCAAAAATAAATAAATGTTAAAAAAAAAAATTAAAAAAAATATTTTGAACTAAATAAAAATGGAAACACAACTCATCAAAATTTGTGGGATGCAGCAAAAGCAGTGCTTAGAGGGAAATTTACATTACTGAATGAATATATTAGAAAAGAAGAAAAATCTAAAATCAGTAGTCTAAGTTTTCATCTTGGGAAAACTTAGAAAAGCAAATTAAATCTAAAACAAGCAGAAGAATAACGAAGCTAGAATAATAGGTTTAGTTACTGTTTTGACTACTTTAAATATCTGAAAATCAGTCATCCACGTGAGACAGTACTCCTCAAACTTTGCCACTAAACCCCCCTAAATGGCAAAGAGAAGGAACTCATACTTATTCCTCAAGAGTCTGGGGGCACACCCTGAAACATTCCAAAAGGAAAAAAAGAATAGAAATTTATCTGAAGTCCTATATCCTAAAAATTAATTTTGGTATTTCAATCTTTTTTTTTTTTTTTTTAATTTTTTTTTTTCAACGTTTTTTATTTATTTTTGGGACAGAGAGAGACAGAGCATGAACGGGGGAGGGGCAGAGAGAGAGGGAGACACAGAATCGGAAACAGGCTCCAGGCTCCGAGCCATCAGCCCAGAGCCTGACGCGGGGCTCGAACTCACGGACCGCGAGATCGTGACCTGGCTGATTGTAGTCGCTTAACCGACTGCGCCACCCAGGCGCCCCATGGTATTTCAATCTTGCATTCTATTAACTAATACAGCCGAGGGTTTATTTTATTTTTTTAATGTTTATTTATTTTGGCGGGGGAGGGGCAGAGAGAGAGAGGAAGACACAGAATCCGAAGAAGGCTCCAGGCTCTGAGCTATCAGCACAGAGCCCAATGTGGGGCCAGAACCCACAAACCGCGAGATCATGACTTGCGTCAATATCGGATGCTTAACTGACTGAGCAACCCCGGTGCCCCTGAGTTTGTTTTAATATAGAAGATAATAGATGATTTTTTTCTGTTAAATTCTTCTTTGATTCTTTAATTATTCTCTATTCCTGGGAGGCACACCAGATTTGGTCTGTGGCTCTGAGAATGCCATGGCACACTTACTCCACAGTACTCCCATCTGAAAAGGGGATGTGAAAATACACAGTCTCCGTTAACCAGAACATCACACGGAGGACTGCAGGCCTGCCTCATGCCCCCAGTTCCTGCAAAGCACAAAGTTCCAGAAACAATAAGAACATACAAGCAGGTTCACCATGCCTTTCAGAACAGTGAGACCGAGGGCCCATCAGTCTTCAGGCAAGCTAAGGAATGAGGTCAGTCATCCTTTCTCCCCAGGGATTCAAACATGGTAAGTAATCCTTCTCTCCACCACAAGTGTTTCTTCCTCCAACAGGCTCTAGGTGGGACAGAAGTAGAAGTCTTGTCATGAAAGGGAGCCATGAATGTGAAGTGCTATCTACTGTACTACACTGTCTACTTTCCCAGTTTTCAATATTTTCTGCCCCCACCTCCTGGGGCAAATGACACATTCCCAACTCAAAACAATGTTTCACTATAGGATGAGCCTCAAATTAATGGAACAGAATGAAAACTCCACAAATAGACTCAAATACTCCTAAACTGTCTCAAGTGACAAAAGTAGGATTTGGAATCAGTGATTAGAGAATAAATTATTCAACGAATGGCATAGAGTAACTGGATCAGTATTTGGCAAAAAGGCAAGTTAGATTCCTATCCCACATGTTACACCGAAATATATTCCCAAAGAATTGAAATTGATTTATTTTTTATTTGAGAGCAAGAGTGAGCGAGAGTGAGCGAGCAGGGGAGAGGGACAGAGGGAGAGAGAGAGAGAGAGACAATCTCAAGCCGGTTCCATGCTCATCGCTGAGCCTGACACAGGGCTTGATCTCACGACCCCAGGATCATGACCTGAGCCAAAATCAAGAGTCTGACGCTCAACCAACTGATCCACCCACGTGCCCCAAGAATTGAAATTTAAATCCAAAAAGTAACATAAAAGTAGGAGGGGAGGGGCGCCTGGGTGGCTCAGTCAGTTGAGCGGCCGACTTCGGCTCAGGTCATGATCTTGCGGTTTGTGAGTTCGAGCCCCGCTGACAGCTGGGAGCCTGGAACCTGCTTCAGAATCTGTGTCTCCTCCTCTCTCTGCCCCTCCCCTGCTCATGCTCTGTCTCTCAATGACAAATAAACGTTAATAAAAATTTTTAAAGTAGAAGGGGAAATGAGACAAAGAGTCACAGCAAATTCCTTCCTATCCCAAGTAGAAATCCTAAAGGAAAAATGAACAGATTTTAAGTCCTTAAAAGTTAAAAACAAAAACAAAATGATACTTCTGTAAACCCAAACACAACACATACAAATGTACCCAGGACAATGAAGGAAATATTTTCAATAGATCTTTTAGAAAAACTGCTTACAAATCAATAAGAAAATAATCTACCTGAAACATGGTCTAATTCACAAGAAAATTCAAACACTCAAACATGAAAAAAAGCATTCAATGTTATCAAACTTGGTTTTAACCAAAGAAATACAAATTAAAACAATGAGACACCATTTTTCTAACACAGTTAACAGAATCTAGAAAATTAAAATACTAATCATAGGCAAGTTTGCCAACAAATAGGCATTCACACGTAGGTGGTAGACATATAAATCTGTACAGCTTTTTGGAGGGCAGATTGTCAAAACATATTAAGAGGTGAAAAAGTGTGTACCTTTTGACCTAGTAGTGCATTTCTGGGGATTTGGTCATAGAAGATAATTAGAAGATACTAGTAATGATTTAGCTGCAAGAATTTTCATTTCAGGTTTGAATATCCGAGTTTGAGACAACCTATATCTCTACCCATAAAGGATGGACAAATGAACAATGATAGAGTTGTACAATGGAATGTGTTATAGACATCATAAAAAGGATAGGTTGATAGATTTTTTTTTTTTGCATTTTTGCTACAGAAATATCTTCCCTACATACTGTAAGTGAAAAGCAGATTTAAAAATACCAAATGCTTTTTTTTGTTTGAAGGAAGAAGTGAGTTTACAAATATCTGTATCCATACAGAGAAAGAGATCTGGTAGGATACTTGCCAGTTAAACCTAGTAAAATGATGTCAAATTTGGGGGGTGCTTTTTTGATTCTTCTGTTTATAGATTCTGATTTGAACTTCATTTTGGAAAAAGAGTGAGGGGGATTTAACCGAGGCCAGCAGAGAAGGTGTGTACCCCGAATGACCCACGTGGGGAGGTGGTGACCAGAGGGTGGACGTGTTCTGTGGACACTAAGAAGCCTGTTTGTTTTGGGGTTTTCTTTTTAATGTTTTTTTGAGAGAGTGAGAGAGCGAGTGCAGGCGAGGTGCAGAGAGAGGGGAGTCAGAGAATCCGAAGGAGGCTCCCTGCTGTCAGCACAAAGCTCCATGTGGGGCTTGAACCCAGGAGCCCTGAGAACATGACCTGAGCCGAAGCTGGACGCTCAACCGACTGAGCCACCCAGGCGCCCGTTTTGGGGTTTTCTTTGTGTGGCAAGGGAGGGGCTGATGAGATTTAGAGACAGTCCAGATCCTGAAAGATTCCCCATCTGTGTGATCTATGAGTTTACCTCACCTCTCTAAATAATGCTCAGGCTCCAAGCTTGCTTTCATTCCAGTTCAGGGGCCTATGATTCATCCCCTGAAACCCTAATTATAACACCCAAGGTCTGCTATGTGCAAAAAACATCTGTCATTGTTTAAATTTGCTGGCAGGGAATGTGTACAGCATGCAAACAGGCCTGATGATACGCTCCTCCAAAGCAAAAATAATAACCCAGAAACTGTTCCAAGGTGAGAAGTGTTCAAGCCCAGAGTTTCCGACTGAGCTCAGTGACATAGAAGATGAACAGGTTATGTCCCTCCATAGTTCACATGCCAGCTCCTCAGAGCCACTGCCATGGTCAAAGTTATAGGTCTTACGCTTTCTCTTTCAACCAAGAAAAGTATCTTATGTTTGTGTTCGCTGTATTGGTTCCCAAGGCCCAGCAGAGGGAGGGGAGCAGAGTGTGTAATTGCAAACCTCTCATTTATCTGCTTCAGCCACTTTTGTGTCACCGCATTACGTGTACCATTTAGCCAGTTAATCTCCTGCACCTCTTGGAAGTAATTACCCAGAGAATGCCTCTGACCTGGCAAGAGATGACGAAAGAGCAGTAAAGGTGCATCTGTCCTTTAAGTGCCCAGGAGAATTGTTTACTGACCTCATTCAAACTCAGATCAAAGGCCCTAAAGAACTCAAGCTGAAGATATGGTCTCTTTGTAAGAATCCAATATTTTTTTTTACTGAGAAGTTCTGATCGTAAAAACAAAAAAGAACCAAAAAGCAAATGAGCAAATGGCAAAAATCTCCCACACCAGTACTGGCTGTCTTGCTTCAAACACTCTAGTGGCATCTCATGGACACAGTAGTGTATTTGGAGGTTTTTAAACTTTTTAAAGCTTGAGCCAACAGGAAGCTAGTTAGTAGCCTTTGCTAGAAATTACAATGCCACGCATCATCCAAATCAGAAATGGCATTACTATAACAACTTTGGCACATGCAGTTATGCAAATAAACTGGTTATTTCCCTGGGCTCCTGGGAACACTATTAAAATGAAGCCTTCGCTTGAATTTGGTTTAAGATTAAAAAGAAGGGGCGCCTGGGTGGCTCAGTCGGTTAAGCGTCCGACTTCGGCTCAGGTCACGATCTCGCGGTTTGTGAGTTCGAGCCCTGCATGGGGCTCTGTGCTGACAGCTCAGAGCCTGGAGCCTGGTTCAGATTCTGTGTCTCCCTCTCTCTCTGCCCCTCCCCTGTTCATGCTCTGTCTCTCCCTGTGAATGAAAGGAAGGAAGGAAGGAAGGAAGGAAGGAAGAAAGAAAGAAAGAAAGAAAGAAAGAAAGAAAGAAAGGTTTTGGATTCCTCCCCCCCCAAAGTATTATCAAGAAAAACAAACTTAAAAATGTATTTTGTTTTGGGGGCCTAGGTACTTACTTATTTTCATATTTGGTAAAGTCACATTAGCTGGGACCACAGATGCAAAAGAAAACTTTAAGTTAAAATGAGATTGTTTACAAATCTATGCTAGAAATTTAGAAATCTGAATTGAATAGATGGTGAGGAAAATAATTACCAAAAATGACTCAAGAGGTGGAAAATTTAAACTGACCACTAGCAATTTCTTTCAAGCCTTCACAGAGCCATTTGCTTCCATATCTCAACTACTTAAGAGTATATAACAGACGGAATGTTTTAAAATGTATTTTATAGAGCTGACATAATGCTGATATCAAAACCTAAAAAGGAGGGGCACCTGGGTGGCTCAGTTGGTTGAGCGTCTTGATTTCGGCTCAGGTCATGATCTCAGGTCATAATCATAGGACAGAGCCCGAGTTGGGCTCATTGCTGAGCGTGGAGCCTGCTTAAGATTCTTTCTCTCTCCCTCTCTGCCCCTCTCCCTCGCTCACACTCTCTTAAATAAAAAACAAAACACAAAACACAAAACAGAACACTAAAAAAGAAAACAAGGCCCCCAAACTTCAGAATGGATCAAATCCAGCAGTATGCACAGAGAATAATCCCACAGAGCCAAGGAGGGTTCATTCCAGGGAAGTGAAGGATGGCTTTAACATAATCAGGTCAATAAAAGTCCTCAAAACATTTGAAAAAAGCAAGACCCACAACTCGTATTATCTCCTCTGCTTTAAAAAACAAAGCCAAATGCCAAATCTTTTAGTAGGTTATAAAGTGCATTTTATTAACGTGATAAAGTTTATTTGTATATATACACATACAGTAAAACCTTGGATTGCGAGTAACTTGTTCTGCCAGTGTTCTGCAAGATGAGCAAACACTTCCAATATATTTTAACTTGATAAACGAGTGACGTCTTGCAATGTGAGTAATATGTGACGGTAAATGTCACGTGATCACAACTGAGCCAAATGGTTCTTGAAATTCACTTTGATATACAAGTGCTTTGGATTACAAGCATGTTTCTGGGACAGATTATGCTCACAAACCACGGTTTTACTATATATACATTTTCACACCTATGTATATATAATATGTCCTCACATATACATAATCACAAAGTCATCCTTAACTGTTTATGCTACAAATATTATCAGTAAGTCAAGAAAAATGAAAGGATATCTATTGCCTTTTAAAAAATGTTCTTTGGGGTGCCTGACTGGCTCAGTCAGTTAAGCGTCCCACTTCAGCTCAGGTCATGATCTCACAGTTCTGGAGTTCGAGCCCCGCATGGGACCCTGGGCTGACAGCTCAGAGCCTGAAGCCTGCTTCCGATTCTATGTCTCCCTTTCTCTTTGTCCCTTCCCCACTCAGTCTCTCTCCTCTCAAAAATAAATAAATATTTAAAAAATAAATTAAAAAAAAATAAAAAATGTTCTTCAAATTCTAGCCAGCTATAAGAAAAAGTAGTAAGGGTTAAAAATATGGAATGGAAGGAGGAAAAGCTATCACTATTCAAGATTACATGATCATGTACCGGCAAACCAAAGAGAATAAACTGAAGGACTATTAGAATTAACAAAACCCATTACAAAAGAAATATATATTTTTATTTTTATTTTTTTTTTAATTTTTTGATGTTTTTATTTATTTTTGAGACAGAGACTGAGCCACCCAGGTGCCCCAGAAATATATATTTTTAAATACTAGCAACAACCGGTTATAATAGAGAGCAGGAGGAAATGTCTAACTCGCTAAAACACAAGCTCTAGGTCTTATTTTTGGCTGATTCCCTAGCATCTAGAAGCTGTCTTGGCACAGAATAGGTGCTCAATAAACATTTGCAGAATACATGTATGAACAAATTCACAATAAGTGCAAAAATACAAAATAATAGAACCAAATTAAATACAGATTCAAGTACTTATAGGAATTTAGCATGGGATAAAAATGGAATATCAAAACCATAGTAGACAGGATAGATTATTCCACAAATAGCAATTGAGACCATTAACTGGTTGACTATTAAAAAAAAATGAAATGTGAGTTGTACTTCATACCATATAAAAGAATAGATTCCAGGGGCGCCTGGGTGGCGCAGTCGGTTAAGCATCCGACTTCAGCCAGGTCACGATCTCGCGGTCCGTGAGTTCGAGCCCCGCGTCAGGCTCTGGGCTGATGGCTCGGAGCCTGGAGCCTGTTTCCGATTCTGTGTCTCCCTCTCTCTCTGCCCCTCCCCCGTTCATGCTCTGTCTCTCTCTGTCCCAAAAAAAAAAAAAAAACAATGAAAAAAAAAAAAAATAAAAAAAAAAAAAAAAAAAGAATAGATTCCAGATAGAATAGTTGAACATAATATATGAGACTTAGGAGAAAAAAAATAAGTAAATATTTGCCTTATCTTAGGCAAGATTTTCCTTGTCTTAGGAAGGTTCTCCTAACTGTGTAAGTGATGGTAGAGAGCTTAAAGGGGAAAGATATATTTTTTTGGTTTCTGCTACATAAAAACCTTTGGTATGTCAAAAATACCATAACCAAAAAAGATATACAATAAATGGGGGAAACACCTGCAAAATATTAATATCCTTTTTATATAAATGGTTATTATAAAGCTCTAAGGATGCTCAATCAATATGAAAAAAAATTGAAAAGATTAAGTTGCAAATAAGATGACATGGCCAACAAAAATAATTTAGTCATCTCAGCAAATATTAAATATGAAGACTGGACTGAGGTCTCCAATCAACTTGGCAAATGTTAAAACTAACTTCTAGAGTTATGGAAGATTCAAGAAAATGGTGTTCATACACTGCTGGTGGGAGAAAAGACCAATTGCTAGGAATTTTTCTAAAGATGTGCCAAACATTTATGTACACAAATGTCTGTTGTATCATTTATCTTCCTTGATTTCAGGCATTTTAATATAGGCTTGTTAAAAAAAATTAACCAATTGAAACCAAGGCACTGTCCTATATATACAGTTCTATGCCTTTCTAAGTTTAATAGACCATGAAACCTTTATTCTTTCAAATAGCTACATAGCAAATCATTGTACTGTTGTACAAAGATAACTTGTTTAAGGAATCTCCTTAAATAGTTATAACAGTGGGTACTGGCAACTTGTTATTGTTATAAACTAATCAATAATCACCATCCTTTACATTTTTATTTGCGTATTTAGGCAACTATTTAAACAGGATATATATCAAAAAGTGGAACTGATAACCCAAGTTATGCCCGCCTAAAATTGATAGCTATTGCCACACTACCTTCCAAAACAGTTGTATCAACTTATATTCCCAATAGTGTGCAGATTCTTCACAGTGAGAAATGGGAAAAATGTATATGGACAAAAGTGTTTCAAAATTGGTTAATTATATTAAATCTAGTCAAGCGGTTATTTCCCAGCCACTAGGAATGATGTAATGGGTGAATGTTTAATGACTTAAAAAATGAATGACTTAAAAAGTGTTTATTATGAAGGTTGTTAAATTGCAAAAACAAGTAAGTTAAACAGTGTGAATCCATCAAAATTCAGATATGCTTTCAAAGAATATCTACCTATATATTCATCCATAGGCTCTATAACAAAATGTTAATCATGGTTATCTTTGGGTGTTAGAACAACAGGTCACTGAAACACTTTTTTCTCTTATGCTTTCCAGAATTTGCAAATGGTCTAGAAAAGGGGAAAAATGTTTTTCTGCAATCATTAAAAACATTAAATCCTAATCTATTTTTGAAAAATAACAATAAAACAATTATTCTGAAGACTAATTGTATCAGCATTGGTAGAATTTGTATGCAACCACCCTTGATAGTTTAGGATAAATGTTAACTATGTGGCCAAGTGTTTGCCAACAGAGTCTACACTACCCCAGAGGGTCCTCAAGTGTGTAGTGGTCTCCTCTGAGGTTCCACTTGTGCTCTAGATGGGCCAAGGGCAGAGATGAACACCCAGGATCTCTGCCTCTAAAGAATCCCCAACTGCTAGAGAGGACAAGCACCAACCAATGTTAATCCAAGGCAGGACATGGAGGGAGCAGAGCGCTGCTGCTGAGGTTCCCAGACAGAAAAGTTAACACATTCAAAGATAAAACCAAAAAACGTAAGACAATAGCTGGCTGGTGTTCTGTAAGTTACACAAGCTTGTTACACAAAGGAGTTACGCATACATCCCTTCTTGAGGAAGTCCTAACCATTTCTCTACAAGTACTTGAGAAATGCAAACACTAGAGTGGGGGAAACTCAATGCTTTTCAAGGTAAGGAAGCAGACAACAAAAAATTAAAAGCAAAAGTGCTGAGCATAGAATTCACTTGACTAGGGGAGAGACTCCATGTGAAATTGTGTTTCCTATGACTTGAGGGGGGAAAAGGCACTAGCAAATATAAAACTCCATTTCAACAAACTTCTTTTTCCAAGTCCAGGTAACAACTATTTACGTCATATTCAATACAACCAATTCATTTTTTTCAGTTTATTTATTTATTGTGTGTGTGTGTGTGTGACAGAGAGAAAGACAGACAGAGAGAGAGAGAGAGAGAGAGAGAGAGAGAAACAGAATCCTAAGCAGGCTCCGGGCTGACAGCACCAATGTAGGGCTCGAACTCACAAACCATGAGATCATGACCTGAGCTGAAACCAAGAACCAGACACTTAATTGACTAAACCACCCAGGCACCCCAGTACAACCAATTCATAATGTGTCAAAAGACTACCCAGATTTTTGGAGTTGGTCTAAAGAGAATGTGCCTTGTACTTGAAGAGCTCCAAAGAGATGGTTCTGGTAGCCTAGATTTTAGGCTTTCCTGATTCTATGAAAGATTTTTTATACTTGACATTTCACAAGGGAAAAAGAAAGGCAAAACAAAACCAGAAGTCACTGTAAAAGTGCTCGAATTCTCCATCTAGATGCAATCTTAAATATATTAGCCTTTAGCATAAAATTAAATTCGTACTTTACAATGAGGTGATTAAAAATAGTTGAAATGACAGCCAAACAACGGTCAATTTTTGGCAACCCCCCAAAAAAGAAAGCGGGAGATGCTTAGCATTTGTCAGCTTAAGTCTAATGAGAGAAGATGGTCACATTTTCCAGAGGTAAAGGTCAAGGACACTTATGACAATTAAGAGATCTCAGCAAGAGTTCTAACTCTGCTCTGGTCAGCAAGACAGGCCACAGAAGCACCTTTAATAATGGCTCGTAAATCCACAGCAGCATTCATAAACATCAGCACGTACTTTAGATAAAACGCAACTGGGTAAGCCAGAAGCTTCCCTAACAGGAACCGGCTGAAGAGCAGTGGTTCTCCAAGGGCCCCTCTCCTCTCCTCCCCACCAGCAGCTTAAGCTACACCTGGACACTTGTCAGACATGCAAACTCCTACCTCCTGCCAGGCAACCTGGTTTACCAAGCCCTCCAGGTGGCTGTGATTTGAGGCACGCTGTGGAAGGTCCTACAGAGGTTTTACATGTGAAACCAGGCACAAGATACCCAATTCAGTGTGCCACGCTAATCCCATTTTGGCTGACCCAACCTCCACTTCCCAATGCCCATCCCTTTCAGCGGGCAGTCCACAGAGTAGGACTTTGTTCAAACACACTTTCAAAAGGCCCTTAGAGATAGGTCTAATGGAAAAGTCAGCTATTTTTCCTATGTTACCATAGTAACAGGAAGCATCATTTACTCCTGTAAGAA
Organism: Panthera uncia; assembly: GCF_023721935.1. NCBI lineage: Eukaryota > Metazoa > Chordata > Mammalia > Carnivora > Felidae > Panthera > Panthera uncia. The sequence goes on from NW_026057578.1 coordinate 85,190,518, forward strand.
AGGTCCCCTTTGCAGGGGACATTGAATATTTACAGAAAGATCTCTTTATCCTAGGAAACCAAATTTTGGAAAAGCAAATATGGGAAACTTAGCCTCTAAGCCTTCCATATACACCTTTACAGCCCATGTTCTAAGTGAACTTTCCCTAATTATGGCTGCCCAATAAGGAAAACATGTGTCCTGGGCAAACCTCCACTGTCTACTCTGAAAGACATCATTTCCATGTAATGGAGAAGAGGGCTGTCTTACTTCATGCCCTCTACTGGTCCCTCAGTCCCAAATCCACAGGGAAGCTGACCTGCTTCATCTGTACCCATCCTTAATGACACCTGGGGTCCTAGGACCCTTCTTTAGGTTACAACCAGTCCTCCTTCTGGGAACTGCCATAAACATAATGGTTATTTCTGGATTATAAAATCCATTTCTGTATTATAAAATCAATTTCATTTTGTGTGTAGTCCTTTATAAGTATAGTTTATAAATAGCTTCTATATTTACCATCTCATTTGATTCTCCTAACAGCCTGTGAGGTGGGTGCAGTTTTATTATTCCCACTTTACAGGTAAGAAAACTGGAACTTAGTGCTGACTTCAATAAACTGACCACTGAACACTGAGAAAATACAAATGTTTTGCATCAAAAATTAAAGAATTCATGACGTCCAAAAAAAAAAAAAATCCCAAACTTGCTTGAATTGGCATCTGCCAAATGACCCTCACTAAATCATTAAGTGGGTTTTTAGGTTGGGTGGTATTTTCTGGCTTAGGAAAGGTGGGGAGCTAGAAGATAAGACAGACAAACTTTCCAGCTACAGAATGGACACAATCTGCTGTAACATCTGGAATTCTATGGGGTTCAAAGTTATAACAACAATGGTGATGATGGCACTAAGATTAAGATTAATTCAATTCTTACTAAGTGACAGGCACCATTCTATGTTCGTTAAATATATCCAACAATCCTGTTAATTTCACAGATGAGCAAAACAAGACACAGAAAAGCTAAGTGACTTGCCCAGGATCACACCATCTTGTTCCCTGCTCACAGAGGAGGATGTGGGACTGAAGGTGCCAAGCTCCTATGAGGTGTGCCTGGTCAGTGACGGAAATCTGACATGGAGGCAGCCACCACAGGAACCCGGATCACATTTCCAATGTTGCCATTTAAGCAACAGTCTCCACACTCTTCCAGCCAAAACATCAATCATCGCTCAGGTTCCAAGTAATCAGGAGCATCAGCTGAGACTCCAAACAACCAGTTTCTTTTCAGACTGTCTCCACGAAGATTGGGGAGGAGGGGAGAGATCTCGGCTTTCTAGATTTGCCGATTTGCCTGGAACTGCCTTCAACCAATTTAAGAGAAATTAGAGAGGAAATGTGCAAATTAAAGATGCATGTGGCACTGATGAGTGCTATTCAGTAATCTAGCAGAAAGTGAGGTGGGAGGCAGAAGTTGTAGTCAATGATCAGAACTAAAGCCTTAAGAAAAAAGAAATATAAATTAAAAAAATGGTGTAAAGTACTCCTACCTTCTTTTTCCTTTTTTTTTTCTCTTTCCAACTGCTCATATTTTATTTATTTTTTTTATTTATTTTTTTGGGGGATTGGTAAAGCTCTTTATTTTTTTATTTTTTTTATATATGAAATTTATTGTCAAATTGGTTTCCATACAACACCCAGTGAAACTGCTCATATTTTAGAACTGTATGAGCCAGCTTTTACATACTGATCAATCTTTTTAAGTTTATACATTCTTTTCTTAAGAAACAAAGATCAGGTTGAACTCCGAGGCAAAAAGGAAAAATAACATGACGAATGCATGCAATCTTCATGGGCAAGGGTAGGGCAACTTTCAAAGGTGCCTTCAAATTTGTTCACCATCTTTTCCTGCCTCTAATTTTCACTGAATAACCTAAGACCGCCTTCAGATCCTAGGAGTCCAACAGAAAACCCAATTTAACAGCAAGTTCTAGGGTATTCCATATAATCTCACCTTCAGGAAAAGTCCCCAAACTGGGAGATGGGACTCTAGTGACCAACCACAGTTAAGTGACCTTTCAACCCCTTGATTCTCCCACACTCTAACAATCCTGGCCTAAGTACTTACTCACTGTGGGCTTTGGGTACTTCACCTTCCTCCTCTGTAAAACAGGGAAGATAATACCTTCTTCATCAGGTTGGTGGGAAAATTAAATGAATAGCACTTATTAATTAAATGAAAAGCACTTAGAACAGTGCCTGGCACACAGTAAGTGCTCAAATAGCATAAGCTATTATTACTACCAGAATTTGCAAACAAACAAAAAACACTACAAAGGCACCTGCAGACAGGAGGCTTCTGATGTACCAGTAATGTTTTGTTGCTTTAAAAACCATCTAAAATCAGAACTGTCAATACAAAAAATTAAAAAGGTTTTGTAAACGGGGAGGAAAAGCCATCCATAATCATGCCACCTGTTGGTGAGTTTCAGGGTAAGCTACATCTCTGAGCCTGGGTTCCACCACTGCTCCGTTTCCCTCTAAAACGATGCCTCCCCTCCTGCTGCGGTTCTTAACCAGCGTTTCATGGGCAGAATTACAGGCGGGTCCGTGAGCCCTCTGAAACTGTACAGGAACTGGGTGAGGCTGCGGCTCTGGGCATTTTTTAAGGGGAAGGGCTCCACAGCTTTTCTCAGGCTACAATAAATTATCCAGGTAGGAGCAACTTGCTTTATAGGGTTAAGCTCAGGGGATGTCGACTGAGCAATTCATTTTACGGAAGCTGCACCAATAAACCTGAACACCTGGGCTGTTAACCAGCTATCTCAATAGCAGAGAGGCCCGGCACGGAGAGGGGCGAGAGCCCGACAGGCAGCGCACTGCACTGCGCCCCTTACCCCTTACATACGGTCCTGTGAACTTCACCGCGGAAAAACTCACGGGCTCCACAGACGAGACCCAGGTTTGGCGAGTTTAACTTTCCCTCCCTTCCCCCAACTCGCGTTCCCTTCCAAGAACAAACGCAAAGGAAATTGGCAACGCTCCGTCTAGGGTTTCACTCCTGCCCTCGGCTGACACTTAAACCACTTCTCCCAGGGAAGTTAATTAAAAGCACAATTAATCCGCACAAAAATCCAAAACATACCCCAAAGCTCAAGAGCTCCTGAAGTTAGAAGATTGAGGGCTCCTCTGCTGATTGTGACCTTCTGCCCGTCACTGGGTCTCAGGGGTAGGCAGGGGATACGACCGGGAAGAGGCATAGGGTCTGACGCCAGCCACCTTCTCCGCGTCTATGCTTACCGCCACCAGTGAGGACGGGCTTGGTTGGAGACAGCCAGGTATGCAGGTAGGTGTGGGCAAGTGTACGAACACCGAGCCGCGGCGGATTAAAGTTCAAGCCCGTTCGCACACCGCTTCCCCTTCCCCGGCCGGCGTTCTCACGCACGGCCCAGGCGGCCACTCCCCGGGGAAAGCCTGGGCGCTCGACGGTCCCCCCTCTTTGGAATGGGCTCCTCCAAAACCCTAGTAAGCCCTCGTGACTTCCACTGCCCCCCACCCCCAGCCTCCAACCCTTGAAAAGCATGAACCTCCCTCGACTCTCCTAGGCGGGCGCAGAAAACCCCCAGGAAAAAGAAATGGAGGGGCCAGCGGAAAGCGGGGTGTCGCCGAGGGCAGGTGGCTCAGGGCGCGCAGCAGGCAGCGTACGTACCCAGCGCGAGCAAGGCGAGCTGTCCAGCCGAGGGGACCATCTTACGGGCGGCGGGCAGCAGGCGCTCCAGCCTCCTGCCCTACCTGCGGTGCCCGAGTGGCGAAGCGGCGCCGCGCTGCGGGGGAAAAAGGCGCCGGCGAGGCAAGGCCAGCCCCCGGCGCGGGCGGGCGGAGGCAGGACCGAACGCTCTCTGCTGCACTCACCCTGACGCGCGGCCGGCCGGGCGGAAATGGGAAGGCGGTTACCGTCACCTCTCCGCCACTCGGGGACCGGGCCACTGCGGACCACCCTCCCTCCCCGATGGGGGTGCCCCCCTACGGCCACAGCGGGTGGGGGTTTGGGGCTGGGGGCGGGGACGCCGCGCGCACAGTGCAGGTCGCGGGCGGCGGGCGGGGCGGGGCGAGCGGGGAATCTCGGAACCCCGCCGCGCTAGCCGGGCACCCAGGCGGAGGGAAAGGCAGGAAGCGCCCGACTTCAGACACCACCCTCAGACTAGCAGCGCAGTGCGGCCGCGGCGGGGCTCGAGCGTCCGGGCGCGGTGGTCGCTTCCAGGCTCTGCGCGGGGGAGCGGAGCCGCCCGGGCGTCCGGCACCTGCGCGGACGGCCGCTGCGGGGGGCTCTCCCCGCTGGGACTGCAGACGCGCCCCGGAACGGGACCTGAGAGCCTCGCCCGCCGCCTGCCAAAGACTTGGCCAGAGGAAAGGGCTCCCCAGTATCCAGCAAAGAATTTGTTAAACCAGGTTTCCAACCTGCACCCCTATCCCAGCTGAGAATTCTTGATTCTAGGGATGCCGGCCAGGGCACAGCCACCCCAAGTTGTCAGGCGGCGTTGTTGAGATCAGCGAGCTTCCGCACATCTGGCCTGGGATTAATAATGAAGATGGGTCTCTAAGGGGCACCTGGTTATCCACCATTATTACTACCATTCAGGCCGCCCCCCACCCCGACCCCGCCACAGGCAGCCGGGGCCAAGAACAGGGTAGCTAGCATGCAGCCTGGTGGGCCCAGAGAGAGGGATGTATGGGCTGGAGCCACCTGGGTGTCCCTTTCAGGATTTGTGGCCTGGAGCTCGCCCCCAGTGCTGGAATTTGGGGAAGTGGAGAGGGAAGACATTCTGGGTAGAGAATGGACGACCCATAGGTTTCTTGGGGACCATCCATAAGTTCCCTTAGGACCGTCCATAGGGGACAGTATGCTCCCAGGAGGCAGTGACCCATTCTATACCAGATGCCCCAAGCTGAGGGACACTCTTCTCCTGGCCCCGCCAGACTAGGAGGAGATACACCCACTTTCCTTGGAGGATGGGGATGGGGGGAGTCTCCTGATGTTTTCTTGGCCTAAAACTCGGACTCTCAGGTTTGACTTTTGTTAAGTTTGTTTCATATGAGCTGAGGGGCCTAATTCTGAAAAGGAAGCATCAGGCCATTGGCCTTGACATTTGGCAGCAAATACCAGTGTAGAAAGGGATTTTGAAAACAGTGTGAATTTACTTTGAGAAGCCATTCCTTTCAATACATTTGTCAGAGGATACCTTGCTGTTCTCTCAACCTTTAATAATCTGCAGTGAGGGTTGTGTGCTAAGTCCTGGAGTGTACCTTTTCCTGTATCCATACCATGCTTGTACAGGGTGAATGCACACAGACTCTCTCTTTAGTAAGTGGTTCCTGACTCCCTGATTCAGTGTTCACCTCTTTAGGCTGGTGTTAACCTATTTTGATGGCTTTTCCATCTCCTTCCTAGACTGGCCTGCCTTGGTTACAGGAGGGAAGAAATCCATTTTCAATGGCCTTCTCCTGTTCTCCAGGACCCCCAGCTAGGACTGGAGAATGGACCTATCGCCCCGTTTCCTGCTAGAATGCACACATCAAGTTCACTGTGGCTGAGAGCTAGCTGTCCAGGCTGGCAAGAGTGGGTTGAGCAGTCTCCCCTTCTCTTTCTCCTGCCCACACACAAAGTCGTAGGTGGGGGGAAGTAGCAGCAGAATCAAACCAATGAGCTTATCCCCTTCAGGTCTGTAAAATCTTTTTAATCAAGAGATAATTTGATATCTTGTAAACTAAAGAGTACTCAAATCAAAGTACATCGAATGCTTTGGAATCATTAATTCTCCACCAACATGTTCAGGAGCCAGCCCACATGTGCAGTTTTATAAACCTTCCAACTCATTCAAGTCAAACAGATAATCAACATTTTCTTAAAAAAACATCTGTAGCATTTCTTGGTAAACTGAGTTGAGGTAGTTTTTGAACACTTATTTATAGAAGTAGGAGGAAACCCAATATCCTAAAATGTGAACATTCTGCCTTTGGCATCTTCCACATCTCATTGAATCCTCATAGCAACCCTTATGAGGTAGAGTCCATCTTCCTTTTATTTGAAAATAATTGAGACCCAGAGAACTTAGAAAATAACCAGAGTTCCAAAGCCTGCGAGAACCTGATTTTGAAAGCAAAACGAGCTGGTTCAAGGCTGATATGTTGGCTTCTATGCTTTGCTGCCTCAGTTACCACATTTTTAATAAGGATAATACTGAACTCACTGGGCTGATGTGGGGACTAGATGCAAGAATTTATTTGCATGTGTAGCACAGTATTTATGAAAAAATATAGCTATTGTTTAAAGAAAATCTCTCTCAGTGGACATATTTTCTTCTCTCTCAATTTCCTACCATTACCTTTATCACTTTCGTATCAGTTCCTTTGCTCATGCCTGTTCGTGTGTGTGTGTGTGTGTGTGTGTGTGTGTGTGTGCGCGCGCGCACCTTCCTATGGGGAGAGTTTCATAGGCTCATTGGGAGCCATGGATTTAGTTTCTCAGCCTGTGGTATAAGAGGAAAGAGGGGGGAAAATTACAGAATGCTGTTTAGAGCCAAGAAATCATTTTTTTTAAAGGGTGGTGTGCTCTTTTTGTGTTTTAGCCGTATGGAATACGTTGCTGTCTGAGCTGCATGAAGTTTTAGCTGTGGCCCCTAAAGCTCTGCGGAGATGTGAGTGTGTTCCTTCACGTATAGGCGCTGCAGCTCCCTCACCAGGCCACCTGGTTTCTGTGTGCATGTGGGGCCTGGTGACTGCGTGGCCTTCCCACCAGGAATATGCCTGGGCTGCCTTTGTACACCCTTGCTTCAAGGACAGTCCCTTCTGTACTAAGCCAGTGACAGCCTCTCCTCCCTGTGCAAACAAGAGAACTATGTTATGTTCTACTCAGAAGCTGGTAAAATCCCAGTCACTTTTCCCCTTCCTTCTACATACTTATTACAGAGTGTATGGTTTAAAGAGTCCCCTTCTTCACTGTAATCAGCCTCCCCCTCCTTCCTGATTCATCTGGGAAGTGATTATGGGGCCATAAGCACCAGAGTCTTCCCTGAATGATTCAAACCAGCTAAGCTCGCTGTTGAGCTCGGCAGTTACCCAAGATATTAGGGAGTAAATGGCCTGGACACTCATGGGGAGGAAGCACGGCTCTGGGCCACAGCACTGAATGGACTGCGATTCCTACAGACAAGCTTCAGAGAGCAATGACCAGAGTTGGTTTCGGGTGGCAGCTGCAGATGGAGTGCTCTGAGGGAAAACAGGAAGGGGTGCCTGGCCCAATAGGATGGCAAAAGTCAAATGTCATCTGTGTATGAGAGAGAGGGAGAGAGAGAGAAAGAAAGGTTTTATAAAGAACTCTGGAGAACTGTGTTTAGACAGGAGATTTGACTGTGCGGAGGGATTTAGGAACAGAAATCTAGTCCAATGTAAGGTATTGTCCAAGTATCAGCCCCCTCTGCAGCCTCAGCTATCAGTGTCCTCCTTACCTGTAGCCAAAAGAAAAAATAGGAAACTTTGTGCTGAATCATTTTTACAGTTTTCATCAGCATAATGGGTGGGGTGTGAAGCCCTGAGAGGCATTTGCTTCATCCTCAGCTACCTGGGTGATTTTCATGGCCAATGTTCTCCAGAGACTGATCTGACCTTCTGCTTAATGTCTTCCACCCTCCAGCTCTCAAGCCTACTTCCGGAATGCACACTGAAATTATATATTGAGCTTGGCTCTGTCCTCCACAAGGGATATCACAGCATGGCTCTAATGCCCAGTCATGAAGTCTGGAGGTTGATGGCTCTACATGTGGTCTAAGCAGCTCCAGGACATTAAGGCATGGGTCAGAGTTTCTGAGACAGAGTTACCAGCTGGCTGCTACAACTAAAGACATTCATTTGCTCATATAGTTTGTGAACTGCCTAGCTGACCAGGATGCAGTAGAGGTACCCAGAGGATGCAGCTCAGCTGATGTCCAACCATTCCAGCTAGCACGCTTGGAGGCAGAAGAGCTATGCCCTCGATCCTGTCTTTGCTGCCCTTGCCCCAACAGCCACAGCTTTCTGAGAAGAAGATTGGCCCCAGAATTCTCAGGAGTTGGAGGGAAAAGTCCTAAATTAAACACCTAGAAATCCTTAGGCAAGCAAAACTAACAATTTTGATGGAAATAGGGTAGTGATGATCCAGAAAAGCAACAGGGAGGCAGCGAAAAGGAAGCATAAAGAACTGAGCAAGGAGAAATCAAAGAAAGAGAGGTACAAAGAGGAGTGGGTAATTTAGTTTTCAGTGATGGCTCAATCTGCCTGATAAACTCAAGAAACTCTCCTTAAGCTCAGAGGAAAAGGACAAAAGAAATTGTGAGAGATAAAAGTTGAGACAGAGAAAAGACAAAGGCAAGATATTAAAAATCTTTTCATAGGGGCGCCTGGGTGGCGCAGTCGGTTAAGCGTCCGACTTCAGCCAGGTCACGATCTCGCGGTCTGAGAGTTCGAGCCCCGCGTCGGGCTCTGGGCTGATGGCTCGGAGCCTGGAGCCTGTTTCCAATTCTGTGTCTCCCTCTCTCTCTCTGCCCCTCCCCCGTTCATGCTCTGTCTCTCTCTGTCCCAAAAATAAATAAAAAACGTTGAAAAAAAAATAAAAAAAAAAAAAAAAAAAAAGAAAAATCTTTTCATAACAAGGAGAAACTGTTCTTGTACCCTACATCGGAGGAGTCAGTGACGCCAGGAGGGGTTATACATCCCATAGGTCTATAAGGTGGAGGGGACTTTGTCTAAAGGGCCTATGAAAAGTACAAGGACAGACTTCCACTCTGTGACAGGCATTTAAACCCTCACATTGAACTTCTCATCCTGCCTTTCTTCCAAACTCCCATTGAAACAGCCAAAGGAAAATAATGATAGGGGAAAATCTGTCATTCTTCAAAACTGAAGAAGGATTACACCCACATACCAGACATTTCAAGGAATTTCTGTGAGACTTAATGCAGATGAAACCAGTTTGAGAGAAGGGTTTGACAACCTTCAATTCCCCTCACAGAAAAGAACCGCCTCTCCAGGGAGGGACCCCCACCAGGACCCAGTGATGCTCCCAGAGTTGGTGGTGACAAGGGCTGTGGGCAAAAATTAATCCCAGAAAAGTCAGGAGGGGCAAATCTCCTTCGTCTTGAAGCATGCAGGATTGCCCAGGTATGGGGGTGCACACAGGACAAGGGTCCCACTGGGGGCTCACATTTGATGCCTAGCACAGAGAGAACATTGCCAAGGAGCTAGCTTGATGTGGTTACGTGCAGGGAAAAGAAACTCTTTAATATGAAGGCGAAACTGCTCTTTTGAGAGTCTCCACAGACAACTGGCTCTTAATTGTTTTCTTTCGTCCATTCATTCATGACAAGCCTGCTATGTTCCAGGCACTGAGTTAGGCACTAGGGATTCAACAATGGACAAGTAGAGTGTTCTCTGTTTTGTGAAGTCACTCAAAAGAATTCATCTTACCTCAGAAAGAAAAAAAAAATCATCTTTGCATTTGCTACATAAATGCCAAAGACCACAAAGCAATATGCATGGAATTTTGAGGGGAGAGGACTGTGACACAAATTTGTTTCTTATCAAGATATCTTAGACAAGCAGCTCTAAAAAACATAAACTATTCAGATACCACCCAACTGAGAAAAAAAAAAAAAAAAGACTCTACATAAAAGTGTTCCAGAAAAGCAAATAAACTCAACAATGTAAGAGAAATAGTGTAAAAGAAATGGCGGTGAGTGATGGAAACAATAGAACTTAATGAATGAACCTTATGCCTGATTTTGAATACATTGTGGCATTCCTGTGGATGCCAGAAGGATGCACATTTTCCTTCCCTTCCTACTAAGAGAATCCCAATTTTGTGTGATCACAACATGCCCTGACCCAGAGGGTGAAGCAAGACAACTCATTGCTCATTGTTGACGTTTGGCCGAGGGCTGGGTATGTGACTGAGTTCTGACCAATGAAATGTCAGGGAAAGTCTCCTGTCAGGCTTCTGGGGGAAGAATTGCTTCCTGATATAGACGGGTAGTGAGGTGGCCTGACCTTTCTTCCTCCCTTGAAGATGGTTGTCTAGGGATGAAATATCTGGAGTATGACATCAACCTTGTGACCACGAGGAGAAGGCCAAGAGAATCTGAGAGAGGCCCACATAGCACCTTGACATTTAAGAGCTACTGAACCAACATGGACCTGCCTCCCTCCACCCTCCTTTCTGTATGGTGTAATTAAATGCCCTTAATGTCAAAGCCACTGTTAGGTACTTTGATATGTGAAGCTGACGGTATGGTTGGAAATTTAATAAAATTATAGAAGATAATTCTTGAAAGAACACATATATGCATTGGTTAGGATTTAGAGTTAAGTAATCATAATCATCTAAATCTAAAGGCCCAGGTTATTATAGACACTTGGAGGACAGGATGGCATAGGAGAAGGGAAAGCAAAAATGTGCTTATTTTGTCCTTTTTCCTCGAAGAGCTGCTGTAAAATCCTTTTGTTTGATAGAGACATCAAATCACTAAACATTTTTAAAAGTAACCAGTAACAGAACAAAAATTGAACATGTAACATTCAAATTTCTAGAGGAAAAAGGGAGTGGAGGGAGAGAGGGGGAGACAGAGGGAGGGAGGGAGATTGAGTTAGCAAGAAATGTGAAAAACAGAAAGCACATATATGATCAGATGGTATTAAGCAAGCATAAATGTATCTGTATTCCCATTAAACATTAATAACTTTAACTGACCTTTTAAAAGACAAAATCTAACTAGAAGCTTTTAAGAAACAGACTCAACAGTGATACAAAAAGCAAAAACGGGTGCTTGGGTGGCTTAGTAGGTTAAGCATCCAACTTTGGCTCAGGTCATGATCTCATGGTTGATGGGTTCGAGCCGCACACCAGGCTCTGTGCTGACAGTGTGGATCCTGCTTGGGATTCTTCTCCCTCTCTCTCTGCCCCTGTCCCACTCTCCCTTTCTCTCTCTCAAAATAAATAAATAAACTTAAAAAAAAAAAAAAGCTAAAACAATTGTCCTGTAAGTGCAGACCAAAAGAAATCTGATGAGGCAATATAATTATGAGAAAACTAAAATTTGTAGGATAAAAAAAAGAGGAATTAGATTACAAACCAGATCATTTTGGTCAAAACTATTAGAAATATAAGGAGATAAGAAGGACTGAAGAGACAAATTATAGTCCATGTGTGGCAGAATGTCACGTTAATGGCCCCCCAGTGAAGCATATTTCCTGTCACCCATGGCTTTGTGTAGTCCCCTCCCATACTGAATCCGGGTTGAGCCATGCATCTTGCTTAGTTCAGTGGGACTTCAGTGAACAAGAAGGATGGTACAAGCAAATAGTTACAAACACTTTTGTGCATTACAGCTTGCTTTCTGCCGTCATGGGTAGAAGCCCCATCTAGTCTACCAGAGGATGGGAAGCCACGTGGGGCAGAAAGAAGCCACCATTCCTTAACCTAGCCATGTCTGGTCCACCAGTTGAATTCAGTTGGAAGAGTGAACCCAGCCAACTCACAGAGTCATGAAAAATAATCAAATGTCATTGTTTTAAACTATAAATTTTGGGTTTGTTTGTAGCAATAGATAATAGTTTGTTATGTAGCAATAGATAATGGATATGCTTTTTGAAATCTGAGCATTTCTTTCTATCTGTGGCACCTCAAAAGGGTAAAAATTAAGTAAAGTTGTGATGAATTTGAATAATTTATCTAATACAATTAATTTCATATATACAAATCAAGATGTTCTCTTCTGCAAATATAAACACATTCCTTTCAAATATTCATAGAAGATGTTTAAGGAACGATTGTATGCTGACCCTCAAATGAAACCTTAAAAAATTCTAAGAAGAAAAAACTGTTTAGGCTACAGTCACTAACTACAATACAATTAAATTAGAACTTAATAACAAAGGACAACTTAAATGTACAATCACTTGGAAATAAAATTTTGGCTTCCTAAATTACTCTTGGATCTAAGAGAAAAATTAAAATTATGCAATGAAGTAATTAATGAAAACATTTGGGGATTCAGCCAAAGCTGTGCAAAGAAACATTTGTAGCCACAAATTTTCTTTTATTATTAAGAAATAATAGACAATGAAGTACCAATTTAACTGAAGTAGAAATTAAAAAAAGAAAACTCTAAGGAAAGCAGAAATACGAGGTCACACAATTAAGGCACAAATTAATGAATTAGGAAAAGCAAAAAATCAGAGAATAAATGCGAGAACATTTTTGAGAAGAATGGTAAAAGTATGGCAAAAAGAGGAAAACTTTACAGCATTGGGAATGAGAAGTAGGATAGAACATATGTAGTAAAGATCTTTAAATTATAAGAAAATAGTATGTATGACTCAATGAGTTTGAAAAATCTCATTAAAACTATTAACTTTTCTAGGAAAATATAATTGCCAAATTGGCTTAAGAAGAAGTAGAAATTTGAAAAGACTAATAATCAGAGAAGAAATGGAAAAGTTGTTAAACAGTTACTCTGTAAAAGATGCCTTCTCCACAGTTATAAAGTATATTTCTTTTAGCCCTCGAGGAATTTAATGTCCTTGCTATATAAAAGTTCTAGAACATAAAAGAGGATAAAAAGTATCCCAATTCAGTCTTTTAAACTAAAATAACCCTGATATCCCAAACTAACAAAAGTGAAAAAATAAATAAAAAAGGGGGGAAGGAGCCCAAACTAAAGACCAATCTGACTTAAAAGCACAGATGAAAAAAAGTAAAATACAATGTTAGCAAATCAAATCCAAAATGTTATTTAAAACAATTTACTATGACTAAGTAGAGTTTGCTCTGGTAATTCAGGTAATATTTTATCAACGTAAATAATTACATTTTAAGTTGAGATGTAATGGGCATATAACATTAATCTTACCTGTACAACATAATGATTCAATATTTGTATATACTGCAAAATGATCACCATAAGTCTAGATAAATGCATCCCACGTGTAATTACACTTTTTCCATATTTTATTTATTTCTAAATGTTTATGTATTTATTATTTTGAGAGAGAGAGTGAGAGAGTGCACGCAAGCAGGGGAGGGGCAGAGAGAGAGGGAGAGAGAATCCCAGGAAGGCTCTGTGCTGTCATCAAAGAGCCCAGGGTGGGGCTCAAATTCACGAACTGTGAGATCATGACCTGCGCCAAAATCAAGAGTCAGACATTTAACCTACTCAGCTACCTAGGTGCCCTTTTTTTCACATTTTAATTTTTTTAACGTTTATTTCTGAGAGAGAGAGACAGACACAGAGAGAGAGACAGCGCGATCAGGGGAGAGGCAGAGAGAGGGAGACACAGAATCGGAAGCAGGCTCCAGGCTCCGAGCTGTCAGCACAGAGCCTAAATGGGGCTCAAACCCACAAACCGTGAGATCATGACCTGAGCCCAAGTCGGACACCCAACCGACTGAACCACCCAAGTGCACCCCCACTTTTTCACATTTTAAAATCAAAGATAAAATATAATTATCTCTATAGTTGTGGGAAAAGTTCTTAGTTACCTAGAAATAGGCTACTTCATTAACATAAGGAAATCCTGTGTCAAATCAGCATGCATAAAATCCTTCATCTGAAAACATTAGAAGCATTCCCATTAGCAGGCAGGAAGCAAACAAGAATGCTAATTAACATTCTGCATACAATTTGATTTGGTAGTGAAGAACTTTAAGGTTTTTGGAACTCGTTAACTTTCCCAATTCTTTCTGCACTGATTTGCAATAATACCTTCACCATACCACAAATCTGTTATGTTCTTGGTCCCGCCCATCCCAGGCTTTATACTCTGTATTACTAATTTGTCTATCTCTGTCCCCTAATTTACACTGTTTTGCATTATTTTAACTTCATAATATGTTCTTATGTGTATTTTAAACCACACACACACACACACACACACACACGAAGGTACCCAAAGTGTCCTACAGAAAAGTTTAACAAATTAACACTCCAACCAGCTGTGTGGTAGGCAGTTTCCTGTATTAGGTATTTTTCCCCAAGTCAAGATAATATAAATCATAGGTTTGGGGGTCACATATACCTTGGAGAATCTAATGAAAACTATGAAGTGTCTTCCCCACCATCCCCAGACAGCTCTGTCTGTATCTGTATCCTTATCTGCTTCTATCTACATTTATATACCAAATTGTGCATATTATTATATGCATTTACAGACCCTGAAGCTTATGCATGGACTCCAGGTTAACAGCAACTGAAATATTCATTTATACTTATTCCAACACCTTTTACATTTAATTCTTAAATCCAATTGACATGCTTCGAGGGATTCTTTACAATACATTCCTAACAAATGTACAGTATGATCCAAACACACAGAGAGAAACAGAAAGAGGCTATAGAGATACCGAAACGTCTGACCCTTGTGTCTGGGTGGTTAAAGTGAGGGATTCTCTGTCTATTCTCTGTACTTCTGATTTAAGTATTCCACAATGAAGAAACTGATTTCTTTCAGAAAGAAAGGCAGTGAGGGGCAGTGTGGTGGATTTCAGAGTTGCCGAGAAAGAGCCACTTTTCACGGTAGAGGTGACCATGGGTGGGTCTGGAGAGATGAAGTTTGAACACCAACTGTTTGCGCTGCTGCCCCAGCAGGGGCAGGAATGGGCCCCATCTCACTCTCGAGACACAGGGCCTCAGTGTGTGCCCGGCCTGTGATGGGCCGATACCGCGCTCCTCGAACAAGGGCCCTGTGTCTGCCACTGTCCAGCACAAAGGACAGAGGTCCCCTGTTTACTTTGGATTAGAAATGCTCAAATGAAGGACAGCAAAAACATTTGAATTTTCCTTCTTTTCAGTTTCTTACCAAAAAAAATGTGAATTGGGGACTTTTTGGCATCTTCCCTGAATAAAAATCAATCAGACTAGATTGCCGAGGGAGTCTTCAAGAGCTTCCCTTGTTTATTTTATTTTATTATTTTTTTAGGTTTATGGTATAAAAGCTAAGAAGTAGCAGTGACTGACTAGGCCCCTGAATTGTCCATTCATTTCCCAGGAAATGGGGCATTCCCAGTACCTTGGTCAGCTGGAACAAGTGACTTTTGACCTTTTGCAACAAGCCCATTACAGGCTGGAAGCACCCACAGATTCATGGCCACGCCCTGTCCTCCCTCCCTCCCGTCTAACCTCCCACACATCGGAATACTCTTTTCCTCTCGGATACTCATTCAAAGCCCCATCTCTTAGGAAATGAGACCCACAAAAGGATCAAAGTTTTATCAGGCAAAGGATTCTTTACATCGTAAAAGTCAAGGTGGTTCTACATTGAGAGACTGTGCCTGAGACTACAGGGAATAGGCTCTTGAAGGTGACGGTGACACAAATTGTATGCAGGCGTGTAGTTTCTGGGTTCAGATCCTAGCTCTGGCACTGAGGAGCCAAAGACAACTTTCTAAACCTTTCTAATTGTCCATTTTTTAACCTGCACCATGGGGATAATCCTTACACCCAGCACAGAGAGTCCTGGATGAAGCTGAAATGAGGCGATGTGTGTAAAGGGTGTGATCACAGCCGTGTTACCGCTGTGACCTGCAGCTGTTGTCACCTCGAATGGGACAGGCAGTCGCAGTATTTGCCCAATTTGGGCAGATGGGGCCAAACCGATGCGCTTGTAGCTCTGGCAAAGCACAGCTTGCATGGACAGTGGTGTTCTGCCTGACACCAGCTCCTTCTTGAGGAGCTACCATAGCATCAGTAACGGTCAAAGGGGGTGGACACCTAGGGGAGGGGCTTTTGTGCTGCACATCTGACCCTGCCCTCTGAGTCTGACGAGCTCTTCTAGCAGTGTGAGATTGAGAAGGGCCACCTGTGAGGTGAGGTGTCCCCATCAGGGGTGTGTGGTGTGCAAATGGACGGTATTGAAAGGGGAAACGCGAGACACTGGTTTACATCCACGTGATCATCCCCTGCGCTGTCGAATCTCAGCAGTCACTAATACCAGAGGCAAATGCCTGAAGGGACATTTGCTTGTCACATTCCAGATCCAGAGAGTCCCTCATTCAGTTCTTCTAGGGATGTTATTTAGAGTTGAGACCCTGAGACACCAAGCAGAATAGCTAGCTAGCCGGTGAGGTGGGCATTCCCACTTCTCTTTAGCCACTGAGTTTTTATTGGCCACCAGCAGGAACATAGAAAAAAAAGTAAGCCAGTGGATTTTAAGATAGAACTAAGATCACACAAAGAAAACTCCTAAGTGTTAAGCCATTCTATCACACACTTCTCAGAGTTCCAGTGGAAACTAGCATTTCTTCCTACCATGGGTAGATGAGCTGTTTCTAGAGCAGAAGTGATTGCTCGGACAAATAACCAGAAGGCAAAAGTCAGTAATAAGTTATCTGGAAGTCCACGTGGCAAGTGGCAAGTGGCAAGTGCAGTTTCTTTGGCTCCAGACTGACTCCAGAACCTTCTGTTGGTTCGCCTTTCCCTCCCCTCTACTCTGTTTCAGCTTGCTCTCCTGCTGCCTAACCCTGCCCCTTACCCTGCCCTGCTCTCCTCTCCCTCTTTGCCTCTTCCTCTCATTCTGCCATCTCTCACCTTCTCCCTCTGTTTACCAGCCACACAAGAAATTAAGCAGTCCAACGATTGTTTACTTCATTCAAACAAGTAAGGTTTTAGAATTTGTCCTTAGTTTCAGGAGAGTATGTTAATATTTTATCTTTTTTTTTTTTTTAAGTCTAAATTTAGTTGGCCTTTGTCCAGATGTGATTCACTTCACTTTTTCCCCTTTTAGTGGGTATGTCATTCTCAGTTAATAACAATAACAATAAAAATCCTCTGATCTCTATCCTGGTCTGGAAGATACTCTATGCAGTTATTTTATTTCTTACTCTTAATATAACTGGACCTCTGATTTTTAATATTTTTTCTTGTGAGCATTCATATAAACCTAACGGCACATGTTTGTAAAGATAGTAGTAAGCAGCTCAGCACAACTGGTTTCCTGCCCGTGACCTCACCTTTACCTGCATCTTGAAACCGCATCCTGAATCCGAGAGCAAACACGCCTGCCTATAGTACCTCTTGCCCGATCCCTGACTTAAGTATCACTAAGATCTGGCCTGCTGGCTATTACAGGCTTCCTGATGCCAGACAGGAATCTGCCAAGTGACCTGCTTCTCCAGTTAGGTGAGACCTTGGAATTCCCCTGGTCGGGACCTCCTAGGAAGGACAGGTTCTATGGTATTGCTGTTGGATCACACCGAGTAAGATAACCAACCTTTCTCTCTTATGGTACCGCTTACAAAGAGCTTCTGAATTCTTTTTTTTTTTTTTTTTTAATTTTTTTTCAACGTTTTTTATTTATTTTTGGGACACAGAGAGACAGAGCATGAACGGGGGAGGGGCAGAGAGAGAGGGAGACACAGAATCGGAAACAGGCTCCAGGCTCCGAGCCATCAGCCCAGAGCCTGATGCGGGGCTCGAACTCACAGACCGCGAGATCGTGACCTGGCTGAAGTCGGACGCTTAACCGACTGTGCCACCCAGGCGCCCCGAGCTTCTGAATTCTTATCTCATTTGCTCTTGCCACCAACCATGTGTGGTGAACCTATGGGTGTAGCCCTGTTTTATAGATGTATAAACTGAGAGTCAGAGAGACTAAGTGATTTGTCCAGGGTTACACAGCAAGGAAGTGTCAGGGCAAGCATCTGAGTACTGGCCTCTGAACTCCAAATCCAGGGCGTGGCACAGAGTAGGCTCAGTAAAGATCTGTCCTATTACACCTTCTGTAAGCTAAACAAAAGTCACTGCTTCTCTCTTAGAGGGCCACCTCTCCAGGAGAGGACATTACAACTACCAGGACCTGCAGCAAAGAAGAATTAAAAACATGGTCCTGCTGTGATATTAATTATTTAGGTCTCCAAACTTTCTTGGCCTCTTTGGATTTTCCCTTCTGGCTCCCCTGAGACTGCTGTTTTATGTACTACCTGCATGAAGAAGAAAGGAATTTTCCCATTTTTCACAGAAATGACAGTTGAGAATCATTGGCACAATCTAATAGAAATGTTAGCAACCAGCTTCACATGAGGACTAAGTCTGGCCCTCATGAACCACATTCGACTCTCACATTCCACGTCATCCTCTCTAGAGTTTTCTGGGCAACTGGGAAAGATTTTTCCTTTCAAATGACAATGGAATTGGCAAAATTGGGAGTGAAGGTAAAACTTGGCACCAAGTTAGAGATGGTGGAGTATATGTCGAAGGGCTGATGAAAATGTAAGACTTGGCTGCATTATTTGTGGGGACTCCAACTGGGAGAGGTTAAATACTGTAATTTTTCCTTTTTTTGTTTTTGTTTTCATTTTGATTCTGAAAAAGAAAGCTGGTTTGCCCATTTTTTATTTTTAAAAACTTGGGGGGGGAAAGACAAAAGAGAAAGGAACAATTTTAAAAAAACATTTTAAAACTCAACAGCCAAAAGAAGTTTGATAGAGAGGCAGGTGACTAAGAGAGTGAGGAATGACACGCATGCCTCCTCTGGGAGGGGCTCCACCTGCGAGCATCGTCACACACAAGGGATCTCAGCACCAAACATGCTCTCACATGTATGGTGGTGGTGAGCAGTTTGAGAGAAATTGAAGTCAGAACAAAGAAGAGTCTGGAATGTGTTTAATGATTTATCCTTGTAGATCATTCTAGGCAACCTAAAATTGGGGAGACATCTTGGAATTCCCTGACTCTTGCACAGTTCAGCTGGGAAGTAAGGACCAATACCTGTTTCCTTGGGAATGTCTCCAAAAGTCATTTAGAAGTATCTAAATATGAGATTTAGTTGAAGTGGCCCTACTCACCAAGCTATGATCACAATCAAAATGTCATCCTTCTAAGTCATTAACAAATTTCTCACCCTTGCTACATTCTCAGAACCCCCCCCCCCACACACACACACACACACCCTTCCATGCCACTGAATCTAAAACTTTCCTAGTTAACTCCAACTCCCTTTCATGGCTCAGCCTAAATGTCACTTCCTCAAGGCAGCCTCCTCTGATTCCTCAGACATGCTCAGGGCCACCCATGAACTCTGACAGTACCCTGCAGGCTTCTCAAGGGCACTCCTAGCATTTCTTTTGTTCCCATCTCAGGGAATTTCATCTGACCCCCAAATGCAGATATGGATGCTCTTCTGTTCTACCTCACCCCTCACTAGGTTCTCCTGGGCTGACAAGTATTCTGGGGTGTTAAATAGAAGGATCCCCTGAAGGATGTGGAGGTGATGGCCCTCCTGGGTGTGGGTGGGAGCCAAAGTAGGCATTGGAAACATGAAGGATTGGGGCTGGAAAAGTTGCTGATTTTGTGAGCCTGAACAGATGACACCGTCTTCTCTGGAGGCAACACCTCTGGTAGACAACTGCTAAAAGGCCTGTGGAGTCCAGGAACTAAGTCTGCCAACGTGGTCCCTTCTGACCCTTGACCCTTTCGTGGTCAAGCTTGGATGGAGAGGGTAGAACCTCTAGAAGAATCGCCTGCCACTGAGGGACATGTGGGCCAGGATAAATGTCAGCCAAGGTGGGAGCCGTCCAGCCTGAGCAATGGGGCCCTGCCCTGTTTTCCTGGACGGCATCAGCTCCAGGGTAACAGGAGTCACCAGCGAGAACTTCACCATCCTGGGCAAGTAGATTCTCAGGCAATTTTAATTTGACTTAGGGAAAGTAAAGGGTCTTTTATCTAAATTCATAACTACTATACTCATCCCACAATTATAATTATGTAAGGACTTCCAAAATTGTCAGTTTTATGTCTACTTTCCCCTGTTAGTTTTTTTCAATATATGAAGTTTATTGTCAAATTGGTTTCCATACAACACCCAGTGCTCATCCCAAAAGGTGCCCCCCTCAATACCCATCCCCCACCCTCCTCTCCCTCCCACCCTCCATCAACTCAGTTTGTTCTCAGTTTTTAAGGGTCTCTTATGCTTTGGCTCTCTCCCACTCTAACCTCCTTTTACTTTCCCCTGTTAGAAGCTTATATGCCTAGAACAGGCTACAATGTAGTTGATCCAAATATTGATACAAATATTCATTCAATGGATATGTGAATTAATCTTCAAAAAATTCTGTGATCCTCCAATAATAACAAACCCTCTTGTTGGAAACTTTTAACAAAGCAAAATCATAAAACTACCATGATCCATGTTTTTGAGAAATCTGTATCAGCCCTGCAAGTATGAAATCACAAATTTTGAAAAAAGGTTTTTGGGTTTTTGTTTTTTTTTTAAGGTAAGAAGAATAAAGACTTTTGCTAAGAATGGGCCTCAGTCCCTATGGATTAGGTATCTTTACCAAGGGCTCACCCTCTACCTCTGATGGGTCCTGCCAGACCACCCCTTCCTCTTCTTGTATTTTTCCAGCCTTAACCACCTGATCAAATGCTTGTAAAAGAATAAACCAAGGGAGACTTGAGAAGCAAGCAGCAGACACTGAAGTTTTCACTTTGCAGAGAAAGTACTGACAGGAGGTCTGCATTCTAGGAGTTTCAACTGATGGGAAAGGCAGTGGTCCAATGGTTAGAAAAGTGTCTTGTCAAGAGGGGCTTGGGGGAGGAGAGACAGCAAAAGGGGTCTCTTTGTGCTGAAATCGGTGGAGTGACCTCCGATGTGTACAGAGAAAATCAGGTCCTATATAAACAGCTTATTTTAAGTGACAAGATAATAGCATTCTCTGAGGCCTGGACTCTATTTCTTTACACCATTCTTGCCCAACCAAAACCATACGGTCCTATTTCACAGATTTCTGGCAACTTGCCTCTCTCTTTAATGACACACATGTAAAAATAGGTAGCCACAAAGAAATGACTTCTGGCTCTAAATGCCATTTAGTTATAAGCGTATGAGAGCCTCTCCCAAATTTTTTTCAGTGATACTTATGAAAACAAAGAGAAAGACAAGAACTCAAAGGAATACTAGAAACTTCGACCCAGTCAATGGCTTACCTAGATTTAGGGAGCATTTTCGTTAATTCTAAAGTGAGACACATTGGATTGATACAAACCTATCTGCATAAGATCTCATGCAACAGAAGTCAATAGGAAGCTAGCTGCCCTACTTCTTGTTAGAGGTACAGAGATCCAAGGTCTGTACCAAGTAGAAGATGAGGTGGATACTCATATGCCATGGAAGTGCTTTTTGAGGATGCTGATCCTACATCTGTCGGGAGGTAGCCCCTCCCAGGAAATAACTGGTCATGAAGTGTGTATATATGTGGGGGAGGGGTGGGAGGAAAGAGAACCAGCAATTTTGCATTATATCCTGGGAGGTGCAATATTTACAAGTTCAACACTACAGGCAAGGGTGGGGACAGGAAGATCACTAATACCAGTATATGCTATTATGCTATCAACTGCAGTTTTGCAGGTGACTCCTTAGGTCAGAGGAATAGAGAATGAGGTGGGGGAATGTGCTACCTCAGTAGAACTGAGCCAGGCTTGGTGCATGCCTGCTAAAAACTGAAATTTGGTATGAACATTGTGCATGTCAGCTTGTATTCCAGGTCTGAAAAGGAGATACTCATCACGCAGTAGACTAAGCATGTGGCCAAGGGCAACTCACTGATGACCAACATCTAGTCTGGAAAGGCCAGCTTAGTTCAAGATGAGAAAAAAAAAACACCCAAATCCTACTATTTATTTATACCTGAAAACTGGTCATATGTAAAAAATCCTACAGAATGAGGAAAAGGGAATAGAATTCTGAAGATTCTTTTAAACAGTATATGGTAGAACCAGAAGAACATTTCAGAAAGGTTACAACTTCAGTAAAATGAAGGAAGATGTAGTATTTATCAGGGTGATCATTTAATTTATCTAATTGAGAGTGAAGTGGGGGGCTTTAATAATAATTACACCAGTTATAAGGAAGTATCTCTCATAAAAAGATAAAAACTTCTAATGAAAATTTTAGCATATAGAACCCAGAGAAGACATTTTAAAAGACACAACATCATGACCAAATGAATTTCTTCCAGGAATGTAAGTTTGATTTAGTTTTGCAAAAATCAATGTAATTCATGTATTGACAGAATAGAGAAAAAAATTTTTGATAGATGAAGAAAAAGAACTTGATAAAATTGAACATAGAAGAATGATAAAATTCTCAGCAAACTAGGAATGGAAGGGAACTTTGATCTGGTTAAAGTATGTCTCAGAAAACTTATAGCTTGTATTATAATTAATGGTGAGTTAATAAATGTTTTCCCTGTGAAATTGAAACCATGACAGGGATGTCCACTGTCACCATTTCTATGCAACATAGAACCTGAAGTCTTGGGGGCAGGGGTGGAACATACAGCTTGGAGAGAAGCCAAACTTTATTGGTAGACGACATGATTGATTCCATATGTATAAAATTCAATATAATGTATAATTAGAATTAATAAGTGACATTAGCAAGGATGCAGAATACAAGATCAATATAAAAATCAGTTAGTTTCTAGGTACTAGCAATATATAATTTAAGATGAAGGAAAATTACCATGTATAATAGCATCAGGATCATCAAATACTTAGAAATGAATATAAGATGTTCAAGATTCTCCACTGAAAGCCACAAAATACTGAGAGAAAAAAATTAAAGACCCAAAGAAATGGAGAAATGTACCATGTTCATGGATCAAAATATATAATATTGTTTAGATATCACTTCTCTCCAAATAGGATTGCAGTCCCAATCCAAATCCTACATGCTTGTCTACAATGTGACTTTGCTACTGCCTCATCGATATATGAAGGCTAATTTTCCTTTCTTTGAATCCAAATGGGTTTGTATGCTGTATGACTTTCTTTTTTTTTTTTTTTTTAACGTTTATTTATTTTTGAGACAGAGAGAGAGCATGAACGGGGGAGGGGCAGAGAGAGAGGGAGACACAGAATCGGAAGCAGGCTCTAGGCTCTGAGCCATCAGCCCAGAGCCCGACGCGGGGCTCGACGTGGGGCTCGAACTCACAGACCGCGAGATCGTGACCTGAGCTGAAGTTGGACGCTTAACCGACTGAGCCACCCAGGCGCCCCTGTATGCTGTATGACTTTCTAGACAGATCATAAATGGCAAAACAGCTTCAACCTGGATTATTGGAATACTCACTCTTTTAGACTTCAGCTTCCATGTAAGCATTCCAACTGCACTGAGGTGCCATGCTATGAGGAAGCCCAAACTAGCCTATATAAAGAGATCACACAGAAAGGCCCTTGGATTATGTAAAGAGAAGACTATGTGAATACCTGGTCAGCCCCCAGTGGCTCCAGCTCCCTGGTGTTCAAGCTCTAGCCATCATCCAACTACAACTCCATGAAACCCCAGAAGCATAGAGCTAAGTCCTTCCTTCATTCCTGACCCACAGCAACAAAAGGAGATAATAAAATAATTATTGTTTTAAGTCACTACATTGTTTTATTTTTTAAATCCATTTTACTGAGGTATGACTGACATGTAAAAAGCTGTACATATTTAATGTATACAACTTGAGTTTGGGCATAAGTATACACCATGAAACCATCATCATCATCAAGGCCATAGACATATCCATCAACTTCCAGAGTTTCCTCCCATGTCTATTATGATGAAGATAATGATGATAATGATGAAGGTATGATGTATATATGGTAAGAACACTTAACATAAGATCTACTTTCTTAGCAAATTAAGTATAAAAGACAGTATTGTTTTTATACATACACTGCTGTATAGTAAATCTCTTATTTATCTTATGTAACTGAAACTTTGTACTCTTTAACCATCATCTCCCCATTTCTTCCTCAGCAGTCCCTGGAAATCACCATTCTACCCCATGCTTCTAGGAGTTTGACTATTCCATATATAAGTGAAGTCACACAGTATTTGTCTTTCTTTGGCTGGCTTATTTTACTTAATGTCTTCTGGGTCCATCCATGTTGTCACAAAAGGCAGAATTTCCTTCTTTTTTAAGTCAGAATAACATTCCACTGTATGTGTCTTAGTCTGTTTAGGCTGCTATAACAAAATACCAGAGACTGGGGCCCCTGGGTGGCTCACTGCCTTAAGCGTCTGACTGTTGATTTCGGCTCAGGTCATGATCTCATGTTTGTGAGTTTGAGCCCGCGTTCGGCTCTGTGCTGACAGTGTGGAGCCTGCTTGGGATTCTCTGTCTTTCCCTCTTTGCCCCTCCCACACATACTCTCTCTCTCAAAATAAATAAACTTAAAAAAAAAAAATACCAGAGACTGGGTAGCTTATAAACAACAGAAATTTATTTTTCACGGTGTGGAAGCTGGGAAATCTATGATCAAGGTACTGGCAGATCTGCTGTCTGGTTAGGATCCATTTGTGGTTCATAACTGGTATATTTTTGCTGTGTCCTCACATGGTAGAAGGGAAAGGGGAGCTCTCTTGGGCCTCTTTCAAAGGGCACTAATCCCATCTATGAGAGCTCCACCTTCATGATATAATTGCTTCCCAAAGGCTCTACCTCCTAATACCATCATCTTGGGGGTTAGGATTTCAACATATGAATTTGCAGCGGTGGGGGGCACAAACACTCAGGCTATAACAGTATGTATATACCACATTTTCTCTCCTATTTTTCTGTCACTAGGCTGTAGGTTGTTTCCATACCTTGTGAATGCTGCTGTACTAAACGTGGGAGTGCAAATATCTCTTCAAGATCCTGATTTCTATTCCTGTGGATAAATACCCAGAAGTGAGATTGCTGGATCATATGACAGCTCTATTTTTAATTCTTGAGGGACCTCTATGTTGTTTTCCATAATGGCTGTAACTAATTTACATTTTCATCTCAGTATACCCTCGTCCACATACTCACCAGCACTTATCTTTTTTTGTTGTTAATTAATAAAAGGCAACCTAGCAGGAGTGAGGTAATATGTTTTTATGGTTTTGATTTGTATTTCTCTGGTGATTAGTGATACTGAGCACCTTTCTATATGCCTGCTGGCCTTTTGCATGTCTTCTTCGGAGAAATGTCTATTTGGATCTATTCCCCATTTTTTTTTTTTAAATTTTTTTTTAACGTTTATTTATTTTTGAGACAGAGAGAGACAGAGCATGAACGGGGGAGGGTCACAGAGAGAGGGAGACAAAGAATCTGAAACAGGCTTCAGGCTCTGAGCTGTCAGCACAGAGCCCGACGCGGGGCTCGAACCCACCGACCGCGAGATCATGACCTGAGCCGAAGTCAGACGCTTAACCGACCAAGCCACCCAGGTGCCCCATGGATCTATTCCCCATTTTTAAAACAAATCTTATTTGTTCTTTTTGCCATTGAGTTTAGGAGTTTGTTATACATTTTGGATACTGACCCCTTATCAGATATATAGTTGCAAATATTTTCTCCTGTTCTTTAGGTTGTCTTTTCATTTTGCTGATGATTTCCTTTGCTGTGCAGATTGTTTTTCATGTTGCCCCACTTCCTTATTTTGCTTTTATTGCCTAGGATTTTGGTGTCATATCAAAAAAATCACTACCCAGACCATGCCAAGGAACTTTTTCCTGGAAGTTTCAGTCCAAGATGGCAACCTAGGAGGCTCCTGAACTCACTTCCCACCGAATCTATAGCTACACATGGATCAGTTCCCTCAATTCCCTCTGAGAGAAATCTAGAAACCAGATACATGATTCCTACATGCTGGGAAAATGAGAAAACACCCACATCAAAATGGGTAGAAAAGGCTGAGATACACTCTTGTCATAAACCTCACAGTCACATACATTTGGGAAGGAACACACAACCCCCAGCTCCTCCGTGAGGAGCAAAGGGTTTGGACTCAGCATCTAGCACCACAACTTTTAAGACCCCCACCTGAGGATCGGACTCCAAAGCACCTATCTCTAAAGTCAGTAGTGGGGCTTTCATCCATGAGACCCACAAGACTATAGCCAAAAAAGCCCAAATACTTCTTAAGGGGCTCATGAGGACTCTGGCTATCCCCCCAGAGCTCAGCAGAGAGGAAGCAGACAGAAGTGCCCATCTCCCAGTCTATCCCTGAATAAAACCTATCTGCATACTTCAAAAGCTGCTGTCAAGGGCCAGGCTTCTATTTTATCACACATCTAGGAGCTGACTGTGATCGTCCCAGAGATGGGAGACGGGGGAGGCTGACAGGTATCATTTCCGCATTCTCTCCCTGGCCTGCTCCAGGTCATCAGTGTCTTCCTGGAAGAAGCTGTGCACCTGTCTGGTGCTCTGGCTTTTGTGGCCGCTGCCCAGGGTACACAGCCCTTGATCGTCTGCCTCCTATGGCCAGCTGGACTTGCATTTGTGGGTCCCCTAGGACTGTAGCAAACAAAGAAACCGTTTTAACCAGCTCTCCCCCCAAGGGCTACAGTGCAAGCAATGGCAGAACATTGGGTCATATTCTTTTCAGGTTGTTGGTGATCAACCAACAAGTTCTGGAAAAGTACACACAGCAGTTTTGAGTTTATGTCCTTAAGCAGAATGACAGTAATCACATCCATAAGCACCCAGCCTCTTCACTGGGGACGCCTGATGTTTATGAGGTAAAAACAAAAATGTTTGCCCATTTTGTTGACTCCCATAGCAAAATGTTGCTGTCCTCTTTATTAGAAAACATGCTAATAGCACCCGAAGAGAACCATAACACTCAATTTGATGTAAGTACTATTGAGAGACTATCAAAGTACATTCATTCATTTATTCCTCAGTGTTGAGCACTTATACATGAGGCATTGGTCTAGTTGCAGTAGAACCCCCCCCCCCAAAAGTTCTTGCACTTATGAAGCTCACATTCTAGTGGGTAAACAGATGATAAATAAAATATAAACTATGTGATGATGATAAGTACCATGGAGTACAGTAAAACAGGGAAGAGGGAGAGAGAACAGGGGGGCGGGGGTTGAGTAGCTCTTTTAAAAAGGGTAGTCAGAGAGATTTCGTTAAGAGAAGTCATTTGAGCAAAGATCTAAGGGAGGTGAGGAGTAAACATTACAAGATATTTGGGACAGAGTGGTCCAGGCTAAGGAAGTGCAAAAGCCCCGAGGCAAGAGAATCAAAGAGAAGCAGTGGGAGTAGTAGACCTGTAATTGATCATGGGGCAGGGTGTGAAAAGCCCTGTAGGCCATTTTAAGGACTTTGCCCATTGTTTGAGTGAGTTGATGGGAGCTGCTGGAGGTTTTAAGCAGAGGAGTGACATGACATTTATACTGAAAAGGATTGCTTTGGCTGCAATGTTGAGAACAGAATGAGGGTACAGGAGTATATGTAGGAAGATCAGGCAGAAAGCTCTTGCAATAATGCAAGTGGAAGAAAAAGGTTACTTGGAACAGAGTGATACCTATGGAGTTTGTGATAAAAGCTTGAATTTTGGAAAAATATTGATGATAGATAGGAATGGCAAGATTAGCTGATGAATGTGTGGGAGAAAGAGATTTTTGGCCCAAGCAGTTGGGAGGTTGGAAAAGCCAGTTACTGACATGGGGAAGACAATGACAATTGTGTTCTAGTTGCTCAGGAACTAGAACTTTTCGGGGGGTGGGGTAAGAAGGTCAGTTTTGGACAAGGTAAGTTTAAGAGTAGATATCTAAACAAAGATGTCAAGTGAGCAAGCAGTTGAATATACCAGTCTGGCTGGACATATGAATTTTAAACCTTCATGGAACAAAAGGTCTGCTTTATTAGCTGAAATTTTGTCCTCCTCATACTGAAAACAAGCAGGAAAAGGCAAATTATCATTTCCGTAATTAAAGCTTTTAGGATTAGGTGGTTTAGTTTCAATCACACAGCTGTAAATAACAGATTGCATCCATCTGGGGCTCCACCCATGCTTCAGACCACAATTGTGTTAACCTCAACATCCACAGGAATTGCTCTATTGCTCTGTAGCACATTGAAATGTGATCTAGAAAAACACCAGTATCCAGTTTTTAACTAATGTGATATCAGTGAATTAAGTCAGAGTGATGGAGCTGAAGGTGAAAAATATCCTCAAGATCAATGTATTCTGGGAAGTCACCCATAGATGCTATAGGCCCTTGTTATAGGACCTGAGTTCATGAAATGAACAAACTGGAAAAAATTAATATTATTAGTCTATTTTAAAATTGTTTCTGTGCCTTTCTCAGACTTTTTCCCTTTTAAGAAAAAAACATAATGGTCAAGGTCAAGGTCAGAGGACCTCCAGCAGTCCGTAGTGGTTATGATGAGCGTGCCTGAGGGTTTCTCCAGTCTCAGCCTTGCTGTCTCTGGCTTCTGAAGCCTGGTTTGGGCACCAAGGGCAATACTAGGATTTCCTGGGTATGACCGTGGCTTGTAATTAAGGGTAACCCAAATGACGATTTGGAGGTTGTGTTGCCACATGAAACTTACAAATAATCACTTTTCATATTCTCATCAGCACTCTGCAAACAACTTTTTCACTATTTTTTCATCTTTGCCAATTTTTAATTTGCATTTCCTCATATACCAGTGAGGTTGATCATTTCTTAATATATTCATTGGCTGTTCTTATTTCTCCTTTATATCCTGTCACTTTCAACCAAAGTTCTTGATATGCATAGCCCATTGCTTTTATTTCTAGTAGACCATGAATTGAATTTGTCTGCTCTGTAAGAGCAATGTGTTCTTTCTTGTTATAAATGGTCTCTAAATATACTTTTAGCACTCTCTTTTGAATATTTTATTTCGTTTCTGGTAGTAGCAGTCTTTAAGTGTGTCTGATGGGTTTTTTTGTTTTTTTTTTTTTCTTTTTTAACGTTTATTTATTTTTGAGACAGAGAGACAGAGCATGAACAGGGGAGGGTCAGAGAGAAGGAGACACAGAATCCGAAACAGGCTCCAGGCTCTGAGCTGTCAGCACAGAGCCCGACGCGGGGCTCGAACTCACGGACCGCGAGATCATGACCTGAGCCGAAGTCGGCCGCCCAACCGACTGAGCCACCCAGGCGCCCCTGTGTCTGATGTTTTAAACGAGCTAATTTGTCAACCTCGACTCTATGAATGACCATCTGGAGGAGATGAAGAAGGCTTCATTCTAATCTTTAATACTATGCATGTGCTTCATTTGTGGGGCTTGTGTAACCCAAGCAAGATATCCACAGTCGTATCCTTCTCTGAATGGCCTCATGACAAGATATACCTGCACAACACTGATTAACATAATCAACTTTTGCATTTTGGATTCTGCAGTCTTCAAAACTGAATATACCTAAAACCAAAACACCCAACTTACTGTCTGTTCACCTTCTTACACCTTCTACGTGTTTAGCCATGGTAGGTGAATGCAGGGCTGGATGATGAGGAAATAACGACCAGGGCCCCTGAAGGTTATAAATGCTACAATTTCTGAGGGAAATAAAAAGCCATCTTAAGCAAACCAATCACACCCTTGCGGTCACCCTAGTTTAGGTATTTCCCAAACAGTTAATAGCACGCTATCAGAAACCCTACGAGCTCATTTGGAGTGGGGGCTGTCTTTGTCCAACTGGAAGAGTTGTAAAAAGAATCCACCTGCGCCACACTCAGAGTCCACACAGCACTGTGCAGCTCCATATCAGCCCCACGGTCTTGCCGAAGTTATAGAGACTCTCACCCTGGTGGTCCAACAAAAATTGTTCCGACTGCAGGCACCCTGATGCCACAATTTAGGTAATGCCATAAATGAATTAGTAGATGAATACGGCATTCTGTATAAGCTCTTTGGGATGTTGATAGCTTGAAAGGGAGCAACTGAACATCAACAAAATCCACCTTTGATCCGCAGCAGGAAGGATGGGGTTTTGGAATCTCTAACGGAACAGTTCTGTGTTAAACTGTCAGTTTGACCGCCAAGAGAGAGCATAAAAGTGGTTGACACTTTAGAATCATGATGTCACTTTTCTGCAGGACCTGATGCTTAGAAATGCCCGGATAGGACATCAGTGGGGCCCAGGGAACATCCATCCAATAAGTCTCGTGATGAAGTCTCTCCCAATGTGCCCCCATTCTGCTGCTTAAAGCCTCTATTTCGACTGCATAAAATTGATCTTTATCCTAATGTCCCACTTGAAAACAATTCTCCTGCTATCCATCTCTGCCTCTATGCCAACAAAAGAAAGTGTGTATATGTATATGTATATGTAGTGTACATACATTTGTAAATATAAATATATGCTTGGTGTATATATGCTTATAAATATATATATTTCCCCTTCCTAACCAACCAGAATAATAAAATATATTTTCTGCCAAACTGTAAGCAAATGTTTAAAATCTGCGGGATAGCGTTATCTCTAAACCCAAGCATAGCACTCCAACGGGAAACGTAAGCCTCACAATTTCCCTTCCTGTGATCAAAGCTGATTCAGCAATGCCGGATGCAGAGTTCTGGTGAAGAAGAGAATCAGAAAACTCCAAATCAGAAGACAGAGATGGAGCTTCTTAAACACTTCCTGAGTTTATGTGCATCTTTAGATACATCTTTGGAAAGAGTCGCCACAAGCCTGGCATTGGAAACCCTGGGAAGTCACAAGTAGTTTGATTTTAAGTGGGATATCCTGCCCTGTAGGGAATGTGGCAAGATTATGAATTATAATAAGCTGTTACTTGGGGCACCTAAAAGGTTTTTCAAGCTGCTTTCATCAAGCAGAGATCCATCCTCCTGTCCTCTCTCTTTTCCCTTTCCCTGCTCCTCCTGCTCACTGTTCACGTTTTCCAAATGTTGAACTCTGCAGTTAATTGTTCCTCCATCAGATGACTTCTCTCAGAAACCAGAAGCACAGGGCGCCTGGGTGGCTCAGTCAGTTAAGCATCTGACTTTGGTTCAGGTCATGATCTTGGGTTCCACTTTGGGTGAGCCCTGCCTCTCTCTCTCTTTGTCCCTCATGGGATTCTCTCTCTCTCTCTCTTCTGCCACCCTCGCTCACTTGCACCCTCTTTCAAAAAAAAAAAAAAAAAAAAGCAGAAGCACACTCAATGTGTCTTCTGCAAATCGCAGATGGCAGACTGAACTACTCGTCTTCCTCAAACCCTTTTTTGTGCTTTATGCTTTTTACCTTCACTCAATTCTTCTTTGATGCTCTTCCTTTCTTTATGTAGATATGAGTTTCTGACTTATTATTTTCCTTCTCTTTAGAGAACATCTTTTAGCATTTATTGCAAAGCCGGTCTACTGGCAATAAATTCCCTCAAGTTTTGTTTATCTGAGAAAGTCTTTATTTCTCCTTCACCTTTGAAGGATGGTTCCACGGGGCACTGAGTTCTACACTGGCACCCTTTTCCTCAACACTTTGAATATTTCACTACTCTTTTTGCTTGCGTGGTTTCTGAAGAGAAGTCAGATGTCATTCTTTGTCCCTCTATTGACGAGGCGTTTCTTGTTTTATAGTTTATTTTACTTGTATCTTCTTTCACGATTTTTTATCTTAAATTTTTCTGTAATTTGAAAATGATACGCCTGGATATAATCATTTTGGCATTTACCTTACTTGGTGTTCTCTAGGCTTTCTGGATCTGTGGTTTGGTGTTGGACATTAATTTGGGAGAAAATCTGTCATTATGGTTTCAAACATTTCTTCTGTTCCTTTCTTTCTCCTCCTTCTGGTATTCTCATTACATGTGTGTTACACCTTCTGTGATGGCACCAAGTCCTTGGGTATTTTGTTCTGTTTCTTTAGTCCTTCTCTTTATTTTTCAGTTCTGAAGGGTTCTATTGACATACCCTCAAGCTCAGAGATTCTCCCCTCAGCTGTGTCCAGTCTACTGGTAAGCCCCTCACAGGGAGTTTTCATTTCTATTACAGTGTTTTATTTCTACTTTTTTTGTTTTGTGGTTCTTTTGGAAGATTTCCACCTCCCTGCTTACACTATCCTTGTGTTCTTGCCTGTTGTCTACTGTATCCACTAGAGCCCTTAGCATATTAATATTTGTTTTAAATTGTTGGCCTGAGGGGTGCCTGGGTGGCTCAGCCAGTTGAGCGTCCGACTTTGGCTCAGGTCATGATCTCACAGCTCGTGAGTTCGAGCCCTGCGTCAGGCTCTGTGCTGATAGCTCGGAGCCTGGAGCCTGCTTCAGATTCTGTGTCTCCCTCTCTCTCTGCCCCTAACCCACTCTCATTCTGTCTCTGTCTCTCTCAAAAATAAAGAAACATCGGGGTGCCTGGGTGACTCAGTCGGTTAAGTGTCCCACTTTGGCTCAGGTCATGATCTCGTGGTTCACGAGTTCGAGTCCCGCGTCGGGCTCTGTGCTGACAGCTCGGAGCCTGGAGCCTGCTTCCGATTCTGTGTCTCCCTCTCTCTCTGACCCTCCCCCCATTCACGCTCTGTTTCTCTCTGTCTCAAAAATAAATAAACGTTAAAAAATTAAAAAAAAAATAAAGAAACATTAAAAAAAATTAAAAAAAAATTGTTGGCCTGATAATTCCAACATCCTTCACAGTTCTGATGTTTACGCTTCTACTTTGAATGGTGTTTTGGTGCCTTTTGGTGTGCCTCCTAATTTTTTCTTCATAGCAGGACGTGACGTATGAAGTAAAAGGAATTGCCTTTAAAATGTGGTGGTAAGGTGTTGGTGGCAGGAGGGGAAATGTTCTGTAATCTTGTGATTGGGTCTCAGGCTTTTAGTGAGCTTGTGCCTCTGGACTGTGAACTTCACAAGCATTTAAAAATTTTCCTTCTCTCCCCTTAGGTGGAAGAGGATGGCTAACATGGGCTGCAGAAACTTCAGATTCAGAAGTAAACCCCAGGGAAATTTAAACCCTTTCCTGGGCTTTATTTCCGTTTTTCAGAGGCTTTCTTCACCGCTCACCTTCACTACACCCCCAAGAATAGTGATTTGAGACTTCAGTGGGTGAAGCACGTTCTGAGAAATAGGTCGGGTAATGGTAGTTTGAGTGAAATCTTTCAACAAGCTGGGAGGTAAAGAGACCTTGAACATCTCAGTTTAGTTTAAACATAATGGCTGCAGGGTTCCTGGAAGAAGGAGGATTAGGAAACATAACCAAAAAGCGTTTGTGGGGGCGGGCTGAAGTGGGTAGCTGATTAAGGGATTAGCTTGATGACATTAACATGAAGGGGGGGCACAACAGCATTAATTAGGAACATATGGCCAGAGTAGTATGCTACAGAAGTATTTCGCAGTTTAAGATTTCTGTCCCTGGTTAGAGTCAACTTGGAAAGAACTCCTCAGGTTCCTTGCTTTGCCTGACACATTCAGCAACAGGACACACATCTCCATTTCAGGGCCCACGCAGACGGTTACATCTTCCCCAAATTCTCGCTACCTCAACTGCATCCCCAATCATCCTGGACACAGATGTGGGAACGCTTTTCTTGGCCTCCAGTTGCTGTACAAAGGGTTTCTTCCTGAGATACCCAGCACCCTTGGGGCACCTCGGTGGCTCGGTCGGTTAGCGTCTGACTTCGGCTCAGGTCATGATCTCGCAGTCTGTGAGTTCAAGCCCCGAGTCGGGCTCTGTGCTAACAGTTCAGAGCCTAGAGCCTGCTTCCAATTCTGTGTCTCCTTCTCTCTCTGCCCCTCCCCCGCTCATGCGCTCGCTCTCTCTCTCTCTCTCTCTCTCTCTCCACCCCCCCGTCAAAATAAATAAACGTTAAAAAAAAATTTAAGATACCCAGCACCCTCACAATTCAATTCAGTGCCATGTAGGGCTGACATCATTCTTGAATCATCAGTGTTGGCCACAGCAAGGTGAGTGTGAAGCAAGGGTTTCTTTTTGAAAAACAATCTATATGCAGGGTTCAAAGGTGGACCATGTGTCCTGTCCTCTCCTGGGTATTAATGACTCCTGGTAAACTGAACTACATCACACCCAATGTTCATTCACGAGCAGACTGGCCACCTTATTCAAAAGCCGCTTGCAAAGCGTGTTGGTGGAGATGGGCCCAGCACCCATGCGTCTCGGCATAGTGTGGGCATGATATCCCTTTGACCTTTAGTCCTCTGCAGTTTCTAAACCTGGGTTAGCTGGGATTCTTTAGAATTGGGCCTGAAAAAAACAGGGAATACTATTGTAAATAGTTTAAAAAAAAAAAAAAAAAGACAAGCAGGGCACCTGGGTGGCTGGGCCGCTTAAGTGTCAGACTTTGGCTCAGGTCATGATCTCACTGTTTGTGAGTTCGAGCCCCACATAGGGCTCTGTGCTGATGGCTCAGAGCCTGGAACTTGCTTCGGATTCTGTGTCTCCCTGTCTCCCTACCCCTCCCCTGCTCATGCCCTGTTTTTTTTTCTCTCTCTCTCAAAAATAAATAAACATGAATAGACACTTCTCTAAAGAAGACATCTGGATGGCCAACAGGCACATGAAAAGATGCTCAACGTCGCTCCTCATCAGGGAAATACAAATCAAAACCACACTCAGATATCACCTCACGCCAGTCAGAGTGGCCAAAATGAACAAATCAGGAGACTATAGGTGCTGGAGAGGATGTGGAGAAACGGGAACCCTCTTGCACTGTTGGTGGGAATGCAAATTGGTGCAGCCACTCTGGAAAACAGTATGGAGGTTCCTCAGAAAATTAAAAATAGACCTACCCTATGGCCCAGCAATAGCACTGCTAGGAATTTACCCAAGGGATATAGGAGTACTGATGCATGGGGCACTTGTACCCCAATGTTTATAGCAGCACTCTCAACAATAGCCAAATTATGGAAAGAGCCTAAATGTCCATCAACTGATGAATGGATAAAGAAATTGTGGTTTATATACACAATGGAGTACTTACGTGGCAATGAGAAAGAATGAAATATGGCCCTTTGTAGCAACGTGGATGGAACTGGAGAGTGTGATGCTAAGTGAAATAAGCCATACAGAGAAAGACAGATACCATATGTTTTCACTCTTATGTGGATCCTGAGAAACTTGACAGAAACCCATGGGGGAGGGGAAGGAAAAAAAAAAAAAAAAGAGGTTAGAGTGGGAGAGAGCCAAAGCATGAGAGACTCTTTAAAACTGAGAACAAACTGAGGGTTGATGGGGGGTGGGAGGGAGGGGAGGCTGGATGATGGGTATTGGGGAGGGCACCTTTTGGGATGAGCACTGGGTGTTGTATGGAAACCATTTTGACAATAAATTTCATATATTGAAAAAAAAATAAACTAAAAAAAATAAATAAACATTAAAAAAAAAAGGTATGGAGGCAAATGCTGGTCTCAAATGTAATCAAGAGATGTTCTAGATGTAGGCTCCTATAGAAAACGGAAGCCTAGGGGACAGGTAAAAAGGGCAGGGTCCAGGGCAGTGACTGCAAAGGGGCATAGGATTTCTTTTGGGGGTGATGGGAGTGTTCTAAAATTAGAGTGTGGCGGTAAGTTGCATAACTTCATAAATTCACTAAAAATCACTGAATTGCACACTTACGTTATCTGAGTTTTACCACAAAAGCTGTTAAATTTAAAAAAATAAAAGGCAGAGCACAGAGAGCTATTATAGATGCAAAGAGTTATTTCTCCTGCAGGATGAACAACTGTTTGTGACCCCAGCAAAACCCAGAGCCGCATGGAACAGCTCAAGAAATTCCGTTTTCTCTGACCAAGACCAGTGGGTGGAAATTCCAGGGATGTGTGTTTTGTCTTGATATCAGGAAAGGCCTTCTGACTATCAGCAAGGCCCAGGAAGAGAAAGAATGTTTTCTGTCACATGGTCCACTCCCTGGCTCTGGGTTCAAGCACGGAGCTCTACCGAGGAAGGGGACTGGGGACTCCGCAGGGCACTGGGTGACAGATGCCTCCTTGGGTGCTTTCCAGCTCTGAGGTTCAAGGATTCTTTTGTTGTGGTGGGGAAACCCCCTTTCCCCTCTGAGGCTGTTTATCCATCCGGAAGTCAGGATAGTCTTTGCCACATTGCTAATTCACCCGGAAGGGGATGTTTGTGTGCTGCTCTGAGATTTGCTGATGAAAGAGACCAGAGGGGCACAGAGACTCCCTGAAGATTTAGACTTAGGTAATAACAGGAACTCAGCAACCGACAGACTGCAATTGTGCCTCCATAATAATAGTAATTAATGCAAGAATAATAACTTCATTTTCGATTTCCTATTGCCACTTTTGTCCCGGGCAGCTCATAAGCCCAACAGAAAGAATTTAGCCACTTCTGGGGTATGACCTTATAGTTTGTATGTTTGTTTGTTTTAGCATTTATGGTTTTCCTAAAAAATTATAAAAGTGCCATGTTGCCTATTAGAAAAGGCAGAAAGTAATGCAAGATAACGTAAATTAAACGAGAATCCCGTAAGCCAGTGTTAACCACTATTGACATGTATCTTTATTATATTTTGTTTTATAAAAATAAAAATGTGGTACACATGCTTAGTAAACTGATTTCTAACTTAACATTATAGTCTCTCCAAGTCACTGAGGATGCCTCTAACACATTATTTTTAATTCTTGCATACGATTATATTTGACGGTATATGTTAATATTAATCTATTCCCTATTGTAGATTTAGATTGCCTTGATAGCTTTTGCTACTGGCCCTGAGATTTTTGAGGTCAAAGCCTTTTTTTTTGAAGTCAAAGTGCATATTTTTAATATAAATGCCCTAGAATGGCACCAGGTATTGAATTTCTCATTCAAAAATATATAAACATTATTCAGATTTTTGATACTTATTTCCAAATTGTCCTTCAAAGAGTTTATGGCTACTATACTCAAACTAGCAGGGCATGAAAGGACTCATTTCCTACATCTTCTTTAATTCTAGTTATTATTTGCATTATTAAATATTTATCAAATTGGTAGGTATACAATGATATCTCATATTTTAAAATTTGCATTTCCTGGTCATTATCGACCTTGACCATTTTTCTTTTCAGCAGCATTTGTTTTCTTTTGTGAATTGCATCATCATGCTTTTCATCCATTCTTCTGTCAGACCATTTGTCTTTTTCCTATTAATTTATAAAAGCACTGCCTATATAATAGATAGTAAATCTTTGCTTCCTTTACAAGTTGCAAATATTTTCCTCCAGTTGGTTATTTGCCTGTTGATCTTATTTAAGATTCTTTTTTGATATACGTATTTTTTTATGTCAAAATTTAATGATCTAGTTCTTTTATAATTTCTGTTTTTGGTATCATTCTTAGAAAGTACTTCCCCACCCCCAAAATATATATAACAGTTTCTTTATTTTCCTTAAGGTTTTTATAATTTCACTTTTTACATTTACATATTAGATTTATTGGTTGTGATACCAGTAAATCTAATATGTGAGATATGAACTTCATTTTTTCCCCAAGTGGTTAGCCGATTTACCAATTATTGAAAATTTTATCCTTTACTTAACCAGTTTGAAGGATCACCTTTATCATGGTGTTATGTATATTTTGATCTGTATCTGGACTTTCTAATATAGTAAAACCCTTGACTTTTTAATATATATTTTTAGAACATAACAATTAAGTACTCTCCTATTAGTTCAAATGCTCTTTCATAGAAAGCAGAATAATAATTTATTCCAAAAGATGACAGATGAATCCTGAAAACAGTTTGGTACAGTACCATCATGTAGGAGCACCCCCTCCCTCTGAACGTATTCTCTTTCTGATAGCTCCACTAGAGTCTGGAATAAACACTTATCTGGACACTGTGTGGTATATCTTTAAAAATATACATATGTTCAAAAAAGATTTGCTAATATTTTATTTAGGAATTTCCCCTTGTATTGATAATAGAAATTGATCTGTAATTTCTATTGTCATTTTTGCCGTCAGGGCTCTGTTAGCTTTATTTTATGAACTGAGTTTATTTTATAAATCAGAAAGCCTTTATAGTTTTGTATTCGTTGGAGCAATTAAAAAAAAAACCTTTTTCTTAATTATTTTTTTCTTAAAGGCTTGAAATAACTCTCAGTAAATTGTTTGGATCTGTCCTTTCAGAATCTTACATCCCAAGTCACTGGTGAGTGCTCCTTATCAGCGTATTCTCCCTACCCAGCCTTACATTTTGCATCCCCACCTCTCATATCTTCAAGGTCCACTCCACATGTGCTCCCTGGTTCCTGCCAATACTGAGGAGTTAGGCCCTACAATTCCTCCTGGATCAAGAACCGTATTTATAACTTCAGGCTGCTCTGAGACACGATCATGGTTGTCAGGCTGTAGATGACTAGGATGATGAGGGTCGACATTGCAAGGTACCTGCCTCAGGTGAAGTCCTTGCAGAGTCTCCAGGCAAGAGGAGATTGCTCTCCCTGACACGGGGGAGGTGGCCATTCTCCTAGTATAGACAATTCAGGGGAATCTAGGGGGTTAAGATCATTAGAGTCTTATATCTAAATGTCCTCCTCCCATGTCTCATAAATTCATTCTTTTTGTATCAGGGCCCTGACTCTAACACGTGACATCTATTGTAGATACATATTGTTTCCTTTTCTATTCTGGTACCTTTACAATTAGATTCTGGGCCTGCTTTTTGGCATGGTGTGTCCTGTAGCGGCTGGAAATGAGGGTGGGGTCTCACTAAATACTTTCCTAGAAGCAATCTGGCTAATTCAGCCTGTTTTGTATGTTGCGAGTTGTCTGTCCTGATTCCATCATTTTCTTTTTTCAAGACTTTGAATGCAGTTAACAAAAACTAAACTCCAAAATCCTTATAATTGCAATTGCCTCCAATAATTCAAGCCCCCGTCCCTCCAAACCCAACACTTCACCTTTCATCTATACCTTATCCCAGTTAACCATAGGTGAGAGACTTGGTAATTGTGATGCCAATGTGTGTTAGGAGTTATCACCACCATTACCACCAGCTATGGGGATTTGATGGCCCTATGTCCTGTGAATGACCCATCTGTAAAGTTCCATCCTGAGGGACCACTTTCTAGGACCACTCCTGGTGCCAACTATCTTAGCATGGGTTCCCCTAAAAGCAGAATCTAGAATTGCAAGGAGAAATAGATGAATCCACTATCATAATCGGAGACTTCACACCCCTCTATTAGAAATAGACAGACCCAGAAAGCAGAGAAGCAGTGAAGAGGTAGCTGAGTTCAACCACACCATCAATCAACTGGATAATTGACACCTATAGATGATTTCATCCAACAATAGCAGCATACACATTCTTTTCAAGCTCACATGGAACATTCACCAGGATAGAGCATATTATGGGCCCTAAATCACATCTTAATAAGTGTAAAAGAATAGAAATTATACAATGTCTGCTCTCAGACCACAATGGGATTAAACTAGAAATCAATAACAGAAAGATAACTAAAAAATCCCAAAATATGTGGAGGTGAAACAACACACTTCTAAATAACACATGGGTCAAAGAAGAACTCTCAAGAGAAATTTAAAAAATATTCTGAATGAAATGAAAATGAAAACACATCTTGTGAAAATTTTTGGGATACAGCAAAAGTGCTTAGAAGGAAATTTATATCATTGAAAGCGTATATTAGAAAAGAAGAAAGTTCTAAAATCAACAATCTAAGTTTCCAGCTGAGGGAACTAGATAAAGAAGGACAAATTAAATCCGAAGTAAGCAAAATAAAAGAAATAAGAATTAGAGCAGAAGTCAATGAAATTGAAAACAGGAAATCAATAGAGAAAATCAACAAAACCCAAAGC
The DNA here is from genome assembly GCF_023721935.1 of Panthera uncia. Taxonomy (NCBI): domain Eukaryota; kingdom Metazoa; phylum Chordata; class Mammalia; order Carnivora; family Felidae; genus Panthera; species Panthera uncia. The sequence goes on from NW_026057578.1 coordinate 85,230,071, forward strand.
TGGTTCTTTGAAAAGATCAGTAAAAGCAATAAGCCCCTAGCCAGGCTAATGAGAAAACGAATTCTACAGGACACAAATTACTAATATCGGAAATGGAAGAGAGGATATCAGCACAGATCCCATTAATTTAAAAAGACAATAAGGAATACTGCAAACAATTCTATGCCACAAATTTCATAATCTGGATGAAATGGACAGATTTCTTGAAACATAAAATCTGTCAAACTCTCGCAATAGGAAATAGACAATCTGGATAGGCCTATATATAGTAAAGAGATTGGAGAAAGAATTTTCGAAAGATACATCTGATAAGGGAATGTTATCCAAAATATACAAAGAACTCAACAATAACAAAACAACCCAATTTTAAAAAATGGGACAAAGACCTTAACAGACACCTCAAAGAAGATATACACATGGCAAATAAGTATATGACAAGATGCTCCACATCATGTGTCATCAGGGAAACGCAAGTTAAAACAGCAATGAGATACCCGTACATATCTATTGGAATGGCCTAAATCTGGAACACTGACAACCCCAAATGCTCACAAGGATGTGGAGCAGCAGGAACTCTCACATATTGCTGGTGACAATAGAAAGAGGCACAGCCACTTTGGAAGACAGTTTGGCAGTTTCTTATAAAACTAAACATACTCTTACCATATGATCCAGCAATCACACTCCTTGGTATTTGCCCAAAGGAGCTGAGAACTTACGTCCACATGAAAACCCGCACACAGATGTTTATAGAAGCTTTATGCATAATTGCCAAAACTTGTAAGCAACCAAGAAGCCCCTCAGTAAATGAATGAACATCCGGATGATGGATTGTTATTCAGTGCTAAAAAATAATGAGCCATGTCTATCAAGCCATAGAAAGACATAGAGGAAACTTAAATGCACATTGCTAAGTGAAAGAAGCTGACATACTATATGACTCCAACTGTATGAAATTCTGGAGAAGACAAAACTATGGAGACAGTAAAAAGATAAGTGGTTGTCAGAGGTTGGGGGTTGGGAAAGGGATGATGGAATACAGAAGATTTTTAAGGTAGTGAAAATAACTCTGTATGATATTATAATGATTGAGTCATGTTATTATACGTTTGTCCAAACCTGTAGAATGTACAACACCAAGAGTGAACCCCAAGGTAAACAATGGGCTTTAGGTGATCATGATGTGTCAGTGTAGGTTCATCAGTTATGATGAATGTAACACTAGGGAGGCTAGGTATGCATGGGGGTAGGAGTATACAGGAAATCTCGGTGCCTTCGTCTCAATTTTGCTGTGAGCCTAAAACTTCTGTAAAAAATATAAAATCTTTCAAAAAGAACAAATAGGTGCATATTAAGTTGATGTAAATGCAAATGTGTCAATGATTACATTAAACATAAATGAATTAAATACACCAATGTAAAAACTAAGATTTTTAAACTGAAAATGAAATAAAAAACCAACTGGAAAAAAAAAAAGCAGAGCCTGGGACCAAGGCTCATGTATGATTGTTCATCTGTGAGGATAGATCTGGGATTGGGATAGGAGTGAGGGAAGCATAGGGAAATGAAATAGGGAAAGAGGGAGAGTCAAAACAAGGATGTGTTATCAAATTGACTTACCGTTCCAGGATGCTCAATCTCAATGGACAGTCTGAATTTTATGACATGCATCTCAGTGCCTTGCTCCTAGGGAAAGAAATGGGGAAGCATTTATCCACTTGCTCCCTCCCCCAAGCCTTGGTTGAGGGTTGCCCCAAAGGAAATTTACTACTTCTTACCCTGGTTGAGCAGGCAGGGTCCCAGTGGCATCCTACACTGAGGGAAAAACTGAGATCTGGAGGATTCCAAGTATGCCCAAGAGATGTTCAAGAGATTGCCCAAACACCATGACTGGAAGTTTTCTTCTACAACTTTTAAATTTCTTTAAGCATTAGTAGTATAATCAGGCTTTCTACCTCCTATTTAGTCCATTTTGGTAAGTTACATATTCCTTTGAAAATCAGTCTGTTTCGGGGCGCCTGGGTGGTTCAGTCGGTTAAGTGTCCGACTTCACCTCAGGTCATGATCTCACAGTCCGTGGGTTCGAGCCCCATGTCGGGCTCGTGTTGACAGTTCAGAGCCTGGAGCCTGTTTAGGATTCTGTGTCTTCCTCTCTTTCTGCCCCTCCCCCACTCGCACTCTGTCTCTGTCTCTGTCTCTCTCTCTCTGTCTCAAAATAAACATAATAATTAAAACAAAATAAAAAAAAAAAGAAAATCAGTCTGTTTCATCAAGATCTTCAAACAAGCTATCATAGTTTTTTCTCTCTTTTTTTACTAGCCTTTTGGGGGTGTTGTCTAATTTATTGTTTTGTTTTAGATGGAATGATCAATGATACTTTTCTGCTTTTCAATGAATTTATGCTTTCACTGTATTAATACTTTTTAACAGATTTACATTTATTTTATATTTAAAAAAACGCTTTCCTTCTTAGTCTAAAATAGTGAAACATATGGAAGCAGAGAGTAGAGTGGGGGCTGGGAGGAGCGGGAAACAGGGTGGTGATGGTCAAAGGGTCGAAAGTTCCAGTTATGCAAGATGATTAAGTTCTGGAGAGCTCATGTACAGGACAGTGACTATAGTTAACAATGCTGTATTGCATTCTTGAAACCTGCTAGGAGGGCAGATCACCCCTCCCCCACCCCCACCCCCCCACACACACACAGAAGGAATAGAAAAGAAAAAATGGTAACTGCATGAGGTGGTAGATATGTTAATCAACTTCATTGTGGTGATCATTTCACAGAGTATACGTATATCAAAACATCAAGTTGCATATCTTGAATATATACAATCTTTCTTTGTTAAATACTTCAATAAAGCTGGGGAAAAAAAGAATATACAATGAAGGCTGTTGGATAGAGGTGAGTGAATAAAGAGATGAAACCACAGCATCTAATTACACAGGAAACAAACAAAAAACAACAAAACTTTCCTTCTTGAGATGAATACTTAATCATTTTTACGATTCCTTTTTAAAAATAATAATAGCATTTTAGAATTTTTTTTTTCCGAGTATGGCTTTGTCACATGCCAGAAGTTTTGAAACTTGGTATTATTATTATGGTTATTTTCAAAACACTATTTAATTACATGTTTTATTTCCTTTATTACCCAAGGGTTATTTAGAAGAATATTGCTTAATTTCCTGGTATTTGGATTCTATTATTTAATATTTTTCTAATTCTTTGTTTTGCTGGATTATGGTCAAAAAGAGTTTACATCTAAGAATTTATTGGAATTTCTTTTATGGCCTAATATAGTACCTTACTTTATAAATATCCAACAGCTATTTTATAGGACTATGAAGTAGATTTTTGTAGACTATAAATGTTGAAAAACTTGTTGTTATTTAGTTCTTTGATTTGTGTGTCCACTTGATCAAAGTACATAAAAGAAATGATAAATGCTACCTTTAGGATTACAGTCCTAACATCTTCTTGGTTTCTGAGATTTTTATTTTTAATATTTACATGCTATTTTATGCAGGACATAAATATTCATGAGCCTTATATTTTCTTTGTGATTTGCATCTTGTATTGATAATATTCTATATTCTTTGTTCGATATTAATATTGCCATCCTTACTTTAGTTTTTGCTTTTTCATTAACGTACCGCATCTTTGTCATTGTTTTAGAGAAGAGCTTTATGTGTCACTTTATTTTAGGCCTGCCTTTTGTAAACAGTATATATTACTCAGATTTCTGTGGAGGAAGCAGAAACTGTCTTAGGTCTTCAAATGGAAAGAAGTTTAAAGCAGAAAGTTAGGTGCTTATTGAAGCTTTAGGGAAAGCTGGAGGAGTGGAGTTTGGCACCTTCCATTAAGTTATTGAGTCCAACTTTCTCTACAGGGCTCAGGAAGCTGATGATTCGGCCACCACAGCCCCAGGGCACAGGCCTCCCTGTCTTGACCTCCCTTCCTCTGGGTTAAATCCTGGTGGGACTTCCTAGTAGCTGAATGTAGGCCACCCATAGGCCACCCACCCGGGCTCTAGTTGCTAGGGGTCTAGGAGGACAGTATTTGGGTTTTTCAACTTCAGTCGAGAAAGGCTGGCCTCACTTCCCACTCTCTGAACCTAGGAATGTGTCAGAGGCTGGCCTTCCCCACACTGAAGTGTCTATGGCACACACCCATCACAGTGACTGATGATTTAGACCGTCTTCCTCTTTCTTCCCCTTAGCCTGATCACCAAGAACATACTGACTGTTTTCTATGAATCAGAAGTTGTTGTGAGCACAACATACGGAGATCAAACAGCCGATTTCTGCCTTCAAGGAATATAGAGTCCAATCGGGAGAGTTAGGTCCTTAGGGGCACTGTTTTAATATCATGAGGCACATGCTAGAAACATGTATGTCCACAGGTGGGATTGGAGCAGTGGAAAGGGACGCTTAGCTCAGTCTGCGTGGGAGAGGACTAAAGACTGACCTGATTTCAAGGGATAGTATTTTCCAGGGCGGAGGGGCAGCAAGAACCTGGAAGTGTGGACCCCACAGAGCAGAGGAAATAGAAGCACTTTATTGTAACCAGAACATGAAATGTATGCTGGAGGCCACCATAGCTGAGGCTGGAGAGGTCGATACAGCACCCCACGTTAATGGAGGGTGACCCAAGAGAACGTTGGATCATCCTCACTTCCACCAAATTGGGGCCTGGTGGTTCTCTCTTTCTGGGATTTCCTGGGTCTTTGGACCCACAGAGCTTCTAGTTCTCCTGGAGCCTGGAGAAAGGGGTGGCAGAGAGATGGCAGAGCTGCTATAAGGGTGGCCACAGGACAGTTGCACCCCTCTTGTTTGGCTCAGCAAAAAAGGAGGGTTTCCTAAGGTTCAATAGACACCACAGAAGATTGCGAAGCTTGAACAGCCTTTTAGGTGAGGAAACCCCAGCAGCATTTTCTGAGGAATAGGCCACCCCAGTCAGGGAAATGCGTGGGGGAGAACTTATTGCCCCAAGACAGGATAGCATTTGGGTGTCTGACCCTCAGAAGCCGCCAGGGGCTTGTCAGTGTTACCTAGAAAATTAATAACACCCACAGAGGGACCACTAGAGGGACCTCTTCCTGGTTTCCCCTCAGAGCTGGGGCTTGGGACAGGATGGGAAGCACCTGAGGTGGGCCCCTTCCCCCAACTCCAAGCTGCTGGGTCACAACTTTAGTCTGGAGTTTCTGGTACTGGAGTGAGGCTGTTTCAATAATTAAAAGTGATTAAAAAAAAAAAAGTTCTGGAGTCTTGACAAGCTGTCCATAGGGGAGTTGCTCCCCAGTGGGAAAGGGGAATGTGACATAGGACACAGTTGGAGGCTAGTTGAGGATGACGAGGAGGGAGGTGGCTGCCCGAGATGGGACACTGCAGTCATTCCTAAAATTCTCCTTGGAATCTGTTTCTCCTCCTCTTCCACCACCCCCAAAATCTTTTTCCTCTCTGTGTTTTCTTACCTAAAGCAATCTACCATGGCCATCGGTTCATCCCCACCCACCAAACCTGTCCTGTTGGGGCCTGACCTCAGCAGGCTGAATCATACCTGCATCACTGCCGGGGCTCAGATCAGCATCCCTCTTCCGGCCCCAACCCACCCACAGCCCCAGCACATTCCCTGAGGGGAGCTGCAGTCTCTTCCGTCTCCTGAATTAGGTTCCCCAACAGCAAGAAATCAGGCTTCCTGAGGAAATCTAGGTTTGCGCACGGGCCTGACCATTAATTGTTCCTCAGTTATCTGAGCCAGCTTTTCCTGCCTTTCCACACAGCGCTCAGCTGTGCCCTCGAATGAACTGAGGCAGAAGGCCGTGGGCCCTGACCACACACCTCATTCCCAACTTCCCTTCCCCGTGACACATAGTGATGAGCTTGGCTGAATTCCGGCACATCTCCACTCTGCTCTAGAGCCTTTCTCGGGCTGGCAGGCATTCCGCCACAGAGCTGGTCTCTGTGGCTTTGTGCCCACAGGTAATTATTAGGGCTGGGCCTTGCACATCCTCTTAACCTCCTCTGCTGCCAGCCTCCGGTCCGCCTCCCCTGCAGCGCTGGGAGGAGTGTTTAACCACAGACTGGGTGCGTGTGGTACAGCAGGTGGTCTGCTTGATCGCTGGTCCCTCCGTGACCTTCTCTCCAGCGCCCAGACAGGGGCTCTGAACATGTCCAGGCATGTCTGCCACTGACCTCCTCATCCAGGAAAGAACCCAGTATCTACAGAAATCGTGTATTTATATACTAATTCCCAGTATGAGCTAATACTAATTCTGACGGACTTTCTCAGACTCCCTCAGCCTTGCTTACGTAAAACCACATGAAGTGTGGTTCTCCATTTTAGGGCCCATCTGGGCCCTAAAATTCTATGCCCTCCCACCATGGTTCTAATTCCGATTTCAGAAGAGCCCCTGCTATTTCCCTCTTCTTGAAGGACTTTCCAAGGATTGCACAACTCCTGCTGGGCCACCCTCTCTGCTCCTTTGCACCATGAGCATAACAACTGGATGGTCATCGTGAAAGCTCATTCATGCCCCAGTTCAAGGGGGGTAAAAACCCACACAAACCACCAAATATGACCTGAACATTCCAAGCTGCCTTGCAGACCACTGCTATGGTGTCATATCCAAATAAATACATATCCCATCAAAAAAAAATTGATAAGTAATGCGGGTCTTTACTGAAGTTTTCTTCTAGACCCAGAAGAAAGGATTACTTAGCATGCTGTACAAAAATATCTCCTAAAATCTTTTCTAAAATTTTTTCTTATGCCCAAACTTTGATTTCTCATCAGTTTCTTATGGCGAGTGCTCCAGATCTAAATCTCTCTGCTTTTCCCTCCTTTTCTCTGTCCTTTCATCCCTACCTTTCTGCCTCTCTCCTTTTTTCCCTCTCTCCCTCTGTCCTGTGTTTTATCACATCCGCTTCTTTGGCCAACAAGATAAAACTGTCTTCCCAACAAGATAAAACTAGAGGTGGCAAACTCTAGTACAATTTTACAACCACGATATTGTCATTGAAATAGTCAAGATACAGAACAGTTCCAACACCACAGGGGATCCCTCGGGGTCACCTTTCATAGCCATGCCCGTTCCCTCACCAGTCTCCTCGTCATCTCCCCACCACCACTGATCTGTTCTCTATCTCTGTAATTATGTCGTTTCAAGACCGTTAAAGAAATGGAATTACACAGCATGTAACTTTCGGGAATTGGTTTCTTTCACTTAGCCTAATTCTTCACTTAGATTCATTCATTGTTGAGTAGTTGTCTTAGTCTGTTTGGGCTGCTATAATAAAATACCACAGACTATGTAGCTTATAAACAACAGAAGTTTCTTTCTCCATGGTTCCGGGGGCTGGAAGTCCAAGACCAAGTGCCGGCCCAGTCTCGTTTTCATGAGGGTCCACTTCGTGGTCACAGCCACAGTGCTCTCTGGCTGGATTCTCACATGGTGCAAGGGGCTGAGGAACTCTCTGGAGCCTCTTTTTTCAAGACACTAATCCCATTTGTGAGGGTTCCACTTGACTTGAGCACCTCTGAAAGGCCCTACCTACTAATCCCCATCACCTTTGGGAGTTAGGATTTCAACATATGAATTTGGCGGGACACAAACATTCAGACAAGAACAGTAGTATTTCATGGTAAGGATGTTTGTTTACCCTTTCAACCCTTGAAAGACATCTGGGTTGTTTCCAGCTTGAGGCTATTACAAATAAAGCAGCTATAAATATTTGTGTACAGGTTTTTGTAGGAACTGAAGTCATCATTTCTCTGGGATAAATACCTAAGAGTGCAATTGTTGAGTCATATGGTAGTTGAATGCTTAATTTTTAAAGCACTGCCAAACATTTTTCCAGAGTGGCTATCCCATTTTCCATTCCCATCAGTCCAGTTTCTCTGCATCCTCACCAGCATTTTATGGTGTTACCATTAAAAAAAAAAAAAAAAGTTAGCCATTGTGACAGGTATGTAGTGATATCTCATTACAGTTTGACTTTGCATTTCCCTGGTGGCTAATGATATTGAACAACTTTTTAAATTTTTTGAATGTTTTTTATTTATTTTTGAGAGACAGAGTGTGAGTGGGGGTGGGGAGAGAGAGAGAGAGAGAGAGAGAGAGAGAAAGGGAGACATAGAATACGAAGCAGGCCCTGACACAGGGCCCCAACTCAACAATCTCGAGATCATGACCTGAGCCAAAGTCAGATGCCTAATCGACTGAGCCACCCAGGCGCCCCAATATTGAACAACTTTTTGAGTGCTTATTTACCATTTGTACACACTCTTCAGTGAAATGTTTCTCCATGTCTTTTGACCATTTCTAATTGAATTGTTTGCTTTTTTTACTGTTGAGTTTTGCGAGTTCTTTACCCTAGATACTTGTCTTTTGTCAGATACGTAGTTTAAAAATATTTTCTCCCTCTCTGTAGCTTGTGTTTTCATCAATTTAACAAGGTCTTTCATAAAGCAAACATTTTTAATTTTGGTAAAGTCAAATTTATCAACTTTTCCTTTTATGGGTTGTGCTCTTAGGGTCAAATCTAAGAATTTGTCTAAGCCTAGATCTCAAAGATTTTCTCCTGTGTTTTTTGTCTGAAAGTTTTATAGTTTTAGATTTTAGATTTGAGTCCACGATTCAGTTTTGAGTTAATTTTTATGTAAGATATGAGATTTAGAGAAAGGTTCTTTTGTTTTTCTTATTATATCCAATTGTTCCACCATTTGTTTAAACACCATTTGTTTAAAAGGCTATTATTAAACTGCGTTTTTTCTCTTTGTCAAAAATAAACTGGGCAGGGGCACCTGGGTGGCTCAGTTGGCTAAATGTCCGACTCCAGCTCAGGTCATGATCTTGCGATGGTCCTGTCTGTGGGTTTGAGCCCTGCATCGTGCTCTCTGCTGACGGCCCGGAGCCTGGAGCCTGCTTCAGATTCTGTCTGTCTGTCTGTCTCTCTCTCTCTGCCCCTCCCCTGCTCAGGCTCTGTCTCTCTCTCTCTCTCTCTTTCAAAAATAAATAAACATTAAAAATTTTTTTCAAAAGAACTCGGCAAATTCACGTGGATCTATTGCTGTGTTCTCTGCTCTGTGTAATTGATCTATCGGTCTACCCTGTCAACAGTACCAATACTGTCTTGGTTACTGTAGCTATGGATTCTTGAAATTGGGTAGCCTGATTCCTCCCACTTTCTTCTTCTTTTTTTTTTTTTTCCTCCAAAATTGTTTGGGCTATTCTAGTGCCTTTGCCTTTCCATATAAATCGTAGAGTAATCTTGTCCATATTTTTAAAAATCGTGCTGAGATTTTGATAGGAATCATGTCATGCTAGTACATCAGTTTGGAAAGAACTGACATCTTTACTATGTGGAATCTTTTCATCCATAAACACATTATGTCCCTCCTACTATTTTAGATCTTTGATTTCTTCCATCAGTATCGCCTACTGTACAGCATAGAAATCTTGTACATGTTTTGTCTGAATTATATCTATATGTTTCTTTTCTTTTTAGTGGTTCTCAATGGTATTGTTTTATTTTTCATTTTTTTATTGAAGTGGAGTTGTACACAATGTTACGTTAGATTTAATTATATTACATCTTTAATTTCAGTGTCCATGTGTTCATTGCTAGTATATAGAAATACAATAGTTATATGTTTATCTTATACCTTGTGATCTTGCTGGAGTCACTGATTAGTTCTAGGAAGATTTGACAATTTTTTTTGTGTATATCCCTTTTTCAGTCCTGTTGCCTTTCTTCTCTTTTTCTAAGATTCTAATAATACAAATATTACATCTCTTGTTATAGTTCCACAGGTCCCTGAGGGTCTGCTCATTTTTTTTTTTCAGTTCATTTTCTCTCTTTTATTCAGATTTGCCAGTTTCTATTGGTTTATCTTCCAGATCACAAATTCTTTCCTTTGCCCTTCCATTCTGCTGTTAGGACCATCCACTGAGGGTTGTTTTTTTTTTTTTTTCCAGTTATTATATTTTTCACCTCTACAATTTCCATTTAACCCTTTCTATGTTCTGTTTCTTTGCTAAGTCTTTCTATGTTTGTTTTTTTCATAAGTTTCAAACATATTCCTAATTGCTTATTGGGACATTTTTATCATCGGTGCTTTAAAATCTTTGTCAAATAAACTTACCATCTCTGAAGTCTTGATATTGACATCTATTGATTTTTTTTTTTTAATTTAGCTTGAGATTTTCATGGCTCTTGAAAATCAGATGAGTGATTTTCTGTTAAAACCTGGATATTTTTATATTGTGTTTGGAAATTCTGGATCTTATTTAGATCTGTTTTAGCTGGCTTTCTCTGACATCACTGTGGAGGTTCCTTGGGTCTCAAAGTCCCCATTTGTCTACCTTCTTCTCTATACCTTTTAGAGTCTTTTTCACATTGGTTTTCCACATCCTCCTCAGGGTTTTTGTTGTACTTAGCAGGAGGGATAAGGAAAGGTGTATCTACTCTATCTCCCCCGAAGCAGAAGTCAGGCAGGAATTTTAAAACTTTAAATTTAGTTTATCTGTTCCTGTCACACATGGAAGCAAAACAATAAGATATATTTTTTTAATGCAAACTCTTCTAGAGGCTATGTGGCAGGGGGATTTGAACGTGACCCAAATGGAATCTAATAAATTGAAACATTATTGAAAAGAGATAGTAGTAGGATGGGTGGAGAGAAAGGACAACTTCTAGGAATATTTAGGAGATCAACAGGACAAGACTAGGCAATTATTGGAAAGTGGAGGATGAAAGAAAGGAAGGAGTCTAGACCACTGGGTTCATAACTTGGCATTTTAATATAGCGGATGTATTATAAGATTGGGAGCCCCGGAGGAGGAGTAGGTCTGGGAAAGGGGAAAAGGAAGATGGATTTCAGATATTCGGCTCTGAGATGCTTACAGATCCGCCAGGTGGAGACAGCTCTCGAGCAGTTGCGCCCCCCAGTGTGAGGAAGTACAGCGGAGAAGCCAAGGCTGATGCTTTTTGTTTGAATGGCCTCAGCACAACACGGTAGTAAGATGATGAGGGAAGGAGATCACATGGTGAGAACCGAGAGGGAAGAGCAGCATGCCAAGAAGGGAACCCTGAAGAGGAGCAATTAGAGGCAGGAGGAGAGGATGGTTGTCTTGGAAACAACGAGAAGGAAACTTTGAAGCCAGAAGCGATCAGTGCAGCAAATTCTGCCGAAAAGGGCACAGTGGAGGAAGGACAGAGCTTCTTGATTTAGCCTTCCAGAAGGCTAGTAACCTTTTCCAGAGAAGCTGCAGCAAGGTGCTGAGGCAGGAGCTTCAATGCAGAGGACTGAGTGGAGGGAGGGGGCAGAGCAAGTGTAAACTGGCTTCTCAAGGCTTGGCTTCACCGAGAAGAAGCTAGGAAAGGAGCTAACTGGTGGGACCTTGTACTCATTTTTTAAGGTAGGAAAGGTTTCAGCATTTGTATAGGATGAAGGGAAAGAGCCAGTAGAGAGGGAGAGCCTAAAGATAATGGAAAGGGTGGAGCCGGCTAGCAGACCAAAGTCCCAAAGGCAAGGAGCAAACAACACATCAGGAATGCAGGGGAAAGTTGGCTTTGGGCCCCAGTCCAGACACCGGGTCCTCTGAGTCTGGAGGGATGGAGGTAAAGATGTGGGGCAGGGGGTGGTGGGGGGGGGGGGGGGGTGGTATGTGAATAAGTTTGTAAGCAGGAGACAGGAAAGGGAAGTGGTTTCCTGGTATCCACTCCAATTATCTTGATAAAGTGGGTGGTAGGTCCCCTGTTGGCATAATAGCTAGGGGGTTGATTGAATAGGGAGCTTGGATATAGTTCTAAGGACTTGGAAAGAGAGAAAATGCTGACCATGGGCAAGATTAAGGGTCATCAGCTAGGTCTGAAGATTCGGCTCAGGTTGGCCACATGGAAAAAGAAAGAAGTGAATGGGACATTTTAGGGATGGTCTTTCCATGCAGAAAACAATATTAATGTGAAATTTGGTCTGTAAGACATCTACTTGCAAATACCACTGGTAGCAGGCTTGCATAGCTTGTGCTGTGTAATGATTGTAAAAGAAAGAAAGGAATTCCATGAATCGCCTGTATTTCACTGTTTGGGCATAGAACCAACTGAGGTCAGGTAATAATAAGCCGTCCTGCTACCAGCCTTATTCATCTAATCATCTCTTATGCTGCCAAGACAATGCTGCTCTTTATGTCACGTGGAGGCCTGGCCGCTGTGATTGTAGGAACCCCCGCCAACTCAGCACTTGGCTCAGTGACCCGGGGGTTCTTGGGCCACAGCATCAGAGACGGCTGGGGCCATGGACACATCCTCTGTCTTGCTCCCCACACGATGGCCATTGAAAACCCCAGGGTGAGGACTCAATGCAGAACGCCTATTCAGTCTGTGCAGAGCCCCAAGGAGACCAGGACTGACGTCAGCCTGAGAGGTGAAAGGCCCAGACCCAGAAAAGGCAGGCTGTGTTCCAGGACATGACAGTTTCTATGGAGGGAAGATGTATGGCCCTCTTTCTGCTGGAGCATGGCTGAAACTGGAAGGGCAATGAAGATAAGCCTTCTGAGGAGCTCATGCATTATTCAGGAGGTTGCCAAGAAAGGCTGAGATGGCAGAGGGAGAGGGAAACAAATTGTATATTTTCATGCTGGAGGCTCCATTGTGTGACCAAATTCTATTTAGATGAAGCCCTGGGATTAGTCATCCAAATAAACCCAAGAATAAAAGGAGCCCAGGGTGGTCCCTCTATCCCAGGCAGTGCGAAGAGCCCTCTATCAGTCCCAAATTGGCTTGTGTCATCTCTCCCTTCCACTAAAGAAGGAACAAGAACAGGCATTTATTTAACACCCGTTGTGGACACTTTCTTGAATAGGTCTTCCTTAATCTGCACAATACCCTCGAAGCAGATCTGTGATTCCCTTTTACAGAAGGGGTGGGTGGGGAACTCGAGTGGGTTAAGGAGATTAGCTGTGGCCACACAAATCTGAGTGGTGGAGTTGGGATTAGAACGTAGGCTTTGTGACATGGAAGCCTCTTAATATTAATACTCTTCCCATTACATACAAAGGAATCCATAAAGTAATGTGTTTTGCGTTTCCTTCTGCTCAGAGGGCCTACTGAGACATCATAAACATTTGCAGCTCAACACTGAATGACATCAGAGAGCAAGTGGGTATTTGCCCAATGGCCTAGGGGGTGGGAGGGACATTTTTCATTTTGGTAGGTTTTGGACCGGGTGCAGCTCATTGTCTTTGAACTTAGAGTGCTCACTGCCTACAGCACCCCTTTTTCCCCTTGTTCCTGCCCTGACTCAGGTTAGACCTAGCAGACGGGGCCCCAGCCCCTACATCATGTATAGAGCAGGGAGGTGAAGTGGTGATCTTTCCTGAACCAAAAGTCAGCACACATAGTCTGACCAGGCCTTTTTCTAACTTATAAATACGTACGAATAGAAGGAGTCACAACGACTGACAACCTACTTATTCGCACATTTCATCAATGACTTTTACGCAAGGGTTTACAATTATGAGACATCTGGCTGGAATCACAGTGACAGCACCGTGCTGAGAATCAGGGTATACTGGAGACATCTGTGTGGGGTAGAACCGATTCTCAGTGAGCACACGACTGCCCGGCACGTGGGAGGGCCCTCGTCGGCTGTTCAGATGGACTTCTGCTCCTGCTGCCAGTGGAAGATGGAGTCTAAAATCAGTTTCTATAAATAACTCTGAGTGGGTGGCATGTTGGAAGCTTCTCTTCAGAAATGTTGCTCATTTTCTCAGAAAGTGAGTCCCTTTAAAGCTACCGAATCTTCTTCCCTAATCTCCAGGGCCCAGGGCTGGTCCCTCTGGCAAGCGCTGTCTAGGTACCTCTCTGGGGTGGGGGTGGGGAGACCAGAGTGACCGTGCCCCGCAATCTGTGTGTGACCCCGAACAAACACTCCATGCTGCTGACCCCCGCTTGGGCCCCTCCCTCCACAGCCTGGATGTTCCCGTAGCAGCCTCCTCCCCACCAAGGAAAACTTCCACACCTGCTCCTGCCACACCGCTCTGACTTCTTCCCTGATTCTTCCCTCCATGAGAGAATTCTCCGTTGAGAATGTCCTTCCCAACCCTCCCAATAATGGGATAATCCTTTCGAATATAATCCCTTCGAGTAGACCACTGCTCCATATCCCCATGTCCTCAGGCTCTTCACAGAGTCCCTTTTCCCACCTCCTGCCTTGAACAGCTCACTCTCTGGGAAAGCACGGGCCTGGTACCCCCAGGTATAGCCTGGGAGGTTGAAAAACCTGTCTCCACCCTGACACCCAAGAAGCGCTGGCATCTCGGTGGGTCGACCTGAAAACAGTTTTGCAGGGCATGTGCCCCCAGTGTGGTTCAGGGAGGTGGGCAGGAGGACCAGCTGACCCAAACAGGCCCAGTCCTCGGGCAAGGAGGGTAAAGGGAATGTGACTCTGACAGACTCACAGATGCAGCTGGGGAGAAAGAGGATGTCAAGACCTCACGGACAAGCTGCCCCTCAGCAGAAGCCTGTGAGGCTAGAAGATGGCCAAGGGCCATTCCCACGCTTCCCTTTCAGGGTCACAACCATGTCATCTGCAAATAGAGATAGTCTTACTTCTTCCTTTCCATCCTGGATGCATTTTATTGATTTATTTTCATCTCATTGCCCTTGCTAGAGCTTCCAGAACACTATTGAATAGAAATGGGGAGAACAGACATCCTTATCTTGTTCCTGATTTTAGTGGGAAAGCTTTCAGTCTTTCTCTGTTAAGTACGTTGTTAGCTGTGGAATTTTCATAGATGCTTTTTACCAAATTGAGGAAGTTTTGTCTATTCCTAGTTTGTCGAATGTTTTTATCATAAAGAGTGTTGGATTTTGTCAAATGCTTTGCCTGTATCTATTGAGATAATCATGTGGGGTTCCCCCCCCTTTATTCTATTAATCTGGTGTATTACATTGATTGTTATTTTTTTTTTAAGTTTATTTATTTATTTTGAGGGGGGAGGGTCAGAGAGAGAGGGAGAGAGAATCCCAAGCAGGCTCCACTGTCAGCACAGAGCCTGACTTGGGGATAGATCTCACAAATCGTGAGATCGTGATCTGAGCTTAACTGACTGAGCCACCCAGGTGCCCCACGTTGATTGTTTTTTGTATGTTGCACTTACCTTTCATTCCTGGAATAAATGTGTTATACACTGTCTGGCTCTCTGTGCAGATAAAATCTTTTACCCGGTTAGGCCACCCTTGTTGGGTATCAGCTGGAGGTCAGGACTGCCATGAAACTCCCCCTTCCCTAGTTAACTAAAAGGAGAGGATTGGCCTGGGGGAGGAGCCAGGTGTGAGCTACACACGGGTAGCCGCGTTCTGAGTTCCTACTACTCATCTGGTATGAAACTTCTTTGGGGGAATACCCTAGTAACTCGGCAGAGTGGTGTCATTGGCCTGCTCTCAGATGCTTGTCACAGCTGGACAGGTCAGCCTGACATCACTTTTGGAAGCCAGACAGTAAAGCCCAGGGCGTGTTGCAGCCTCCAGGTTTGCAACTCCAGCACGTGTCCAGGGTGTACAAAACGGAAGTTGTGAGCCAGATACTCTGCAGGGCTCACACCTGAGAGCCAGTCTGGCCTCTGGGCATGGGACGTGTTTCCACCTTCTCTGTGAAACTGGCTCAGCCTGCCTGTGAGCCACTGCCCCCCCCCCCCCCCCCCCCAGACAGGACAGAGCACAAATAGTTTGCCTTGGGCTCACCAACATGGAATGCATAGGGGGCCTCCTTGCTTCGGGGGCTATTTGTTTTCTGAGAATAGACCCAGGGAAGGAGCCCTTCACTCCTCAGAGAGCTTGAGCATTTCCCAGGTTTGGGACCACCAAACCTTGTGGTCTGGAAACTGAGTGCCACCATGATAAAAGGACAAAGCCTCCCTTTTCTGGAGTACATTAGCTAACTGTGGTGAATGTGCTTACAGGGTAGTAGTTACTGTGAAATGTCTAGGCTGTCTGTGCATTGAATGCTGTGAACCATGCTCTTGAAGGTCACATTTTCTAGAACAGAAATTAGGAGACAGGGAGATGACAGGTTATGTATCAGTAGGGACAAGTGCACAGGGCATAAGACATCAGCACCACCCTGGAACATTCTGATGCTGTAGTTGCTGGCAAAGGAAGAGTGTCCATGTTTGCTGAAAGGTGAAGACTTGCCAGAGAGTTCTGGGGAAATGGGTACAGAGAGTCTTAGAACTGTTCACAGAATTCGAAGTATAGCCCCGGTGTGGTGCTAACCTTAGGTAAGTCATAGACTGGCTTAGGGCATCTGTTTTTTACATTTTGGAAAAGGGCTTGATGATACCTACTGCTTGGATGTGCACTGAAGTGTTTAATTAATGTTTGCAAATCACTTTGAGATGCAATTGTAGGGCCCACAGCCAAACACGAAGCTGGCTTGTTTAGGTTGGCAGTAAAAAAGTTAAGCACTCTTTTCTAATTAACACCCTATTAGTATAACAGCAATATCCATGTAGAGTTACTCAAGATTATGTTTATTTTCATCACTTGGCTTAGGTTGGTTTCTAAGCTAAGGAAATTGGAACTTACCTGATGGTGTGAAGTAATGAATTACTGAAACCTCCCTTTAAGCCAGACTCAGCCGACAAAGAAATATGCTAAGATGGGTACATGCCAGGAAATGCCAGTCAAACAGGTGCCTGTTGGGGAAATATGATAACCAGAAACCCCAGGCAAATGTTTCCCAGACGAAAGCTCCCCTGGACTCCAGAATACACTTCCTGGAAAATGTGGGCATGGTGAGAGTGCCCTCTGCTGGCAGCAAGGAGTATTTTCAGCAATTTGCAAGCCAATTTGCCCTAGTCTACAAGGAGAGGATTTGAGAGAACTTGAGAAGTTCAAGGAAACTTACTAGGCCTGCCTCTACTTTTATAATGGCAATAAAGTCCAACATAACCATTATGAGAAAGTAAAATACATAAATACAGGCCCTGTTATGGAGTATAGCTGGAAAAGTTTAGAAGGGCGCACAGGTTGCTGTTTGAGACAGAGAGGAAGTTGATGAGGAGGGAGGGAGGAGGCCATGCAGGGGTGATACGAGCAGCAGATGAGAGAGGATGGGACATGGCCAACAGATGAAGGTGTGGTTCTCTGCTGGGATCATGGGCTGTTCACCCTGTAACAGGAGGGAAGGCAGAGTGTAGTCACAGGTAGGTGTGCAGGTGTCACAGTGGAAGGTTTCTTTTGAATCTACCGATGAAATGGGAAGCAAATCCCTCACCTGAGTTTCCAGGAGGCAAGAGTGAAAAGTTTGAAATAGTCATCTAGGAGAAGGAGAAAATGATTACACGGAGAGGGGTGGGGAGCACAGCAGGATTGCCAAGCAGCAGTAAAGGGAACACAGTCATGAGTTTCAAGTGCAATCAGTGGAGAGGCTGCTTCTTCTGGGGATGCAGAAAGCTACAATTGTCACCCATCCTCACCCATTACACAATCACAATTTTTCTTGAAACCACCAGAGAGCTGAGATCACAAGGCTGCAAACTTTTCAGCTCTTTCGCCACCAGGTCATTTGTAGGAAGCCTAGCATTTTCCTTCAGGCCCCAAACTATAAGCCTCTTCTCTGAAGATATTGGACTTACCTCCAGGGCCAAACAGGACTCCAGGTTGGGTTCTAGTACCGATGAGTAAAGCCCTCCCCTTATGCATTTGGGAAGCCACAGCTTAGGTCTGGCTATCTACATGCTAATGCAAAAAGAGCAGTGCACCCACCGCTTAGCCCTGCCCACAGTGGTCCGCATACTCACTCCTAGGAGAGACCTAGATAGAAAAACAGCCACACCCCTGTGTAAGCCAGGAAGCCCACAGCAGCTCTGTAGAAAACAACACTGTTTCCCATTATTATTTAAAAATTTCTTTTTAACGTTTAGTTATTCTTGAGAGAGACAGAGTGCAAGTAGGGGAGGGGCAGAGAGAGAGAGAGACACAGAATCTGAAGCAGGCTCCAGGCTCCGAGCTGTCAGGACAGAGCCCGACGCGGGACTGGAACTCATGAAACATGAGATCATGACCTGAGTAGAAGTCAGAGGCTCAACCAACTGGGCCACCCAGGTGCCCTTCCCATTATTAAGTAGAAATTGACAATCACCAGGCAACAAACACCTGAGTGTAAAACAACAACTCTACAAACAAAATCACTCCAAAGGAAACAGGTTACTTCAGCGAAGAGAAGAAACATAAAACAACCCTCTAACTTATATCCTCAGAATTTTTGAGATTTTGTGTGGATATGAATAAAAACAAGAGCAGGCGGTGCTATTAAAGAAACATTCAGAAAATTATTTAGAAAAAAGTTAATAGAACAATTGGAAGATAAAGGCAAAGCAGTTTCCTAGGACATAAGGCAAAGACCTGGAAACCTGAGAGAAAAGTTAAAAGCCCTAAGTATCAATCCAGAAAGACAATCACCTGCTTAATAGACATTCTAGAGGAGAAACAGAGAAAGTGGATCAAAACAATAACATAAGCTACTTCCCTAGGGTTCAAAAGGAATGTAGTTTTCACATTTTAAAAGTTCAAATAGTATTGACGGCCATGCACAAGTTTGACAAACTTCTACAGGGGTGCCTGAGTGACTCAGTCGGTTAAGCATCCGATTCTTGATTTCGGCTCAGGTCATGATCTCATGGTTTGTGGGTTCGAGCCCTGCATCGGGCTCTGTGCTGACAGCTCGGAGCCTGCAGCAGCTTCAGATTCTGTGTCTCCATCTCTCTCTCTCGAAAATAAATAAACATTAAAAAACACACAAACTTCTACATTCTGAGGATAGGGTATATCCTAAAGGGGAGAGAGGGATGGGGGAAGGTGATTCAGGGGTGGGAAGGGAGAGAACGAGACAGAGAGGGGAAGAAAGGGACATTCTTTGAAAATAGGAAGTCAGGTTGTCATCAGGTTTCTCATCAACAGCTGGATTTTAGAAGACGATGGATCCAATTCCTCCAAAGTTCTAAGGACGAATTATTTCGGATCTTGAATTCTAATCAAATGTGAAGCTGCAGTAAAATGTTTTGAGAAATGCAGAGCAAATTAGGTGCAGCTGTTATGAAAACGCACGCTGCAGATCTCTGATTATGGGGACTGTAACTGAGGTGGGCCCACTTTCGTGCCTAAAATCCATTACACATGTGTTAGCTAGTTTATGACTCTAGCAGAGACACTAAAGCAAACCTGCCTCTGGGACACAGGAGACTCTCCAGTGTCTTTGCCAAACCGTTCCGTTGACTCAGTGGCAGTCTAGAACACTTCTACCCAACCTTCTTTCCCTCTCTCCATCACTTGGCATCTAACCTACACCAGGGTCTGAAGGTCCTCCAGGACTTGCCCAGCTCTTTCCTGTTCTTCTCATACAAGTGCATTTACTCCCACCGTGGAATCTATGCATCTAAAATCTTAAAAAGGATTACAGGGAAAATTGGGGATTTGAGATGCAGACAAAGGAGACCCAACATATGCATAACTGAAGAAGAAAACCAAAATCGTGAACCATAAGTATATATTTCGTTAAATATCTGGACACGCGGAAAGGGAGTGATGGCATATGCTCTTGTCTCTCATTTTTGACAATACCTTCCAAAATTCTGAGCACACCAAAGCCTCCTTTGGCTTTGAAGCCATATGATCTTGACTTTAAATCTTGTCTCTTCCAGTTACTACAAGAGATCTCAGTAGGTTACTTAGCATCTCCCTGCCCTGGTGTTCTCACCTGTATAATATGCCCATGAATACCTATCATGTAATAATGTGGTGAAAGTTACATGAAAATTGCACACAGTGCCTGATACTTAACAGGCAAAGTGGACAAAGATACAACTAGAAAAGTTACTGAAGAGAATCTGTGCAGATCCCTCTTTGTCTTTTGGTAACAGGTTTTAGAGTAAATACAGTAACATCTCCCGAGCAAGACAATGTACAGATATGGGTCCAAATTTGGGGGCTTGAATCCCAGCTATATCACTTTCTGGTTGGGAGGCCTTACAAAACATCTCTGCCTCAGTTTCCCCATTTCATAATGATACTTCTCTCTTAGGGCTGGTATGAAAATTAAATGAATTAGTACATGTGAGTGTTTAGATGACTGCCTGGGTCACAATAAATAATAAATGTTGGCTGTCATTAAGCTTGTCAATTAGCTTTGAGACCCTCTGGGTTGAGGTGCCTGATTGGATACAATATATATATATATATATAGCATTTTTCCTCAGTAAAGTAACTTTAAAACAGAACAAAAACATAAACTCAAGGCAACAGGGAGAACAAGAGAAGACAAGAGCTATCAAATTTGTGAAGCTACAAATCAGAAGGGCGCGTGGCAGCTGAATCCGCTTAGCTGATGGAGCTGAACGTTATGCCCTCAGTGGAGAATGTGAGAACTCAGCTTGATTCATCCCGCAGAACCTCCTGAAGAACCTCCCGGAGCTCAGAACTGGGTGGCATTGGGTGCCTTCAGAACAGGGGGTAAGGGAGGGGCTCAAATAAGAAGCCAGGGGGTGGGGGCGAGCTGTCAAGGAGTAATAAGATTTCTTCCTTACCCCACGCTGCTGTGGCTGCCCTTTTCCCGTCTCGGTACAACACTGAAGGCTTTTCTGCAAAGGAGGGAAACAAAGTCCTGTGTGCTACACAGAAAACAGGCTTCTGGGGGCATGTGCACCTGAATGTTGAGATCCCCAGTTCACTTCTTCATTCATCTTGAAAAATGTCAGCATCCAGAACATTTCCCTGCAATCGGGAGAGAAGACTCTCCCTCAGGGAATCTGGCCAGCCTGAGAAGAAAGACGTTGACTTGGAGGTTACCAATACACAACGGCTTTGGACCACCCAGGATGAAACGCCAGTCTTTCCCTTCACACATTTAGGACTTCCAGTCTCTTTTTAGAGCCCAGTCTTAGCCAAGAGTAGACAGCCAAGTCTTGTCGGACATCGAGAAAGTTCTCTGATGTGGAATAAAGAGGTCCAAACAGGTAAATAATGAAATCTAGAGGAAATAGAATGAATGCAGTTTAGAAGAAAACTTTTTTTTTAAGTTATCATTAATACTCCTGGAGAATGAGGGTGATGTTATCAATGAAGCAAGAACAAAGTGTTACTGAAAAGTCCTCAAATAAAAATAATAACAACAAAAAATGCTTTTGAAAATTAAAATAGGGTGGCAGAAATGAAACACTCAGTAGAAGAACCAGAAGGTAAATGGGAAGAAATTTCCTGGCAAATGGAACAAGAAGAATAAAGAAATGGAAATTAGGAGATATGACATGAGAAATTAGAGGATAAGTATAAAAGATCCAAAATCTGACCAAGAGGAATTTCAGAAGAGAACAGAGAAGGCTAAGGGGACTAGATCATCAAAAATAGTTTAAGAATATTTACCAGAGCTGAAGAACATGACTTTTCAGATTCAAAGAGCCCAGTGAGGGGCACCTAGGTGGCTCAGTCAGTTAAGTGTCTGACTCTTGATCTCAGCGCAGGTCATGATCTGATGGCTTGTGAGGTTGAGCCCTGCCCCGGGCTCTGCACTGACAGCATGCAGCCTGCTTGGGATTCTCTCTCCCTCACTGCCCCTCCCCTGCTCACACATGTGCTCACATGTGAGAGCCCCCAAATTAAAAATAAATCCATGTGAAGGGGCATCATTGTGAAATTTCAGAGCAAAGAGAAGATCCTACAAGCTTCCAGAGAGAAAAACTAGAACACATATAAAAGAATTCAAATAGGGGTGCCTGGGTGGCTCAGTCGGTTGAGCGTCCAACTTAGCTCGGGTCACGATCTCACGGTCCGTGAGTTCGAGCCCCGCATCAGGCTCTGTGCTGACAGCTCAGAGCCTGGAGACTGCTTCAGATTCTGTGTCTCCCTCTTTCTCTGGCCCTCCCCCCGTTCATGCTCTGTCTCTGTCTCAAAAATAAATAAATGTTAAAAAAAAATAAAAAAAAAAAAGAATTCAAATAGCTTCTCAATAGCCACACTGGAAATAAAGGGCAGTGGAGAAATGCCCCGCAAATTATGAAAAAAAAAATTCCAGCCTAGAAGAATTATTTCCAACTTAGAATTCTAGAGTCAGGGTGCCTGGGTGGCTCAGTTGGTTGAGCGTCCGACTTCGGCTCAGGTCATGATCTCATGGTCTGTGGGTTCAAGCCCTGTGTCGGGCTCTGTGCTGACAGCTCAGAGCCTGGAGCCTGCTTTGGATTCTGTGTCTCCCTCTCTCTCTGCCCCTCCCCCACTCTCACTTTGCCTCACTCTGTCTCTCAAATTAAATAAATGTAAAAAAAATTTAAAAAAAAGTATTCTAGAGTCAGTTAACAATCAAGCAAATGTGAGGGCAGGCACAATAAAGACATCTTTGGGCTCAAAACCTCCACCTCCCATGCATCCTTCTCAAGAAGGCTATTGGAAGTAAAGCAAGGAAGAGAAGGACATGGGATAAAGAAAATTAACTTCAACCCGGAGAAGAAATCATGAGAAATATGGCGAAGGGAGATCCCAGAGTGACAGCTGTAGGCCAGGTGATAGGGCAGGTGTATTTCCCAGGTTGGAGCAGTGTCACGCAAAAGGCAGGTGTGGTGATGAGCATGGCTATACCCTAGACTGTTGGACCATCTTTTTAACCTGATGAGGTTGCTGAAGCACAAATTCCATTCCAACAAGGTATTAAACTAAAAAGAGGAAGACATCAAGGAAACAGGAAATCCAACCCAAAGAGAAAGGCAAAAATAATTTAGGGATGGCAGCAAAGAGAAGTCAGTCCCAGGAATACAGCTATGCAGCAGGTCTACAGACCAAAAGCCAGCTCCTGTAGGAGAAACCAGGTCCTCATGAAAGGTGGTTCCAATAGCGAAAGAAAGAAAGAAGAAAGAAAAAGAAAGAAAGAAAGAAAGAAAGAAAGAAAGAAAGAAAATTAAATTGCTTGATGTTGTTGACCTTGTAGAAAAATGTTCTGAGAGACTTTTGGAAGTTGTAGGGTTAATTGACAATTAAATGCAAAAAAGTTAAGTAAATGAAAAAGCAAGGCAATTATCCACTACAGATAAAACAAGAATTAAGAAAGGAAACATAATCGTAGTGCACTACAATGCTCACTGTGAATAATATTTGTCTAGGCAGACAATGTAAGCAGCGACTATTGATCTAAAAACTGTAATCTACATGAGGAGGAGGAGGGACAGGAAACAGAGGGATGTGGACAGTGGTGTCCAAGAATGAGATTGAGATCCTCACCTACCACAATAGGAAGTCAGTGGATCACATCTAGAATTGATGAAGTGAAAGATAGCATAAACTTGTTATTTAGAAACACAGGGATGAGGAAACCCAGGGAAACAGCAGTTGGCAGTGCTGGCCCCTGGGGTGGAACCATGTGGAATAGGACAGGTGGAACAAGGAATTTGTATTTTGTTCCAAATACGTTCGTTCAATTTGACGTTTGAAACTGTGTGCACTGCTAAAAAATTAATTTTAAAAATGGATGGATTTTTCCTAGCATCTTTTCTTCCACGTCTCCTCATGGCCTCTGAATGCTCCGGTGTCTTTTTCTGGCTGCCCTGGTCAAGGGGTAAGGCTTAGAAGATGACAATCCCACACACCCTTAAAAACTACCTCTTATTTTTCTATAGGTGTATATTTCTTTTCTTTTTTTTATTATATAGCATTTTATTTAAAAAAATTTTTTTTAATGTTCATTTATTTTTGAGAGAGAGAGAGAGAGAGAGAGAGAGACAAAGAGAGACGGGAAGGGCCAGAGAGAGAGGGAGACACAGAATCTGAAGCAGGCTCCAGGCTCCAAGCTGTCAGCACAGAGCCCAAAGCGGGGCTCGAACTCACAAACTGCGAGATCATGACCTGAGCTGAAGTCGGATGCTTAACCGACTGAGCCACCCAGACGCCCCTATAGCATTTAATTTTTTTTTTAAAACTTTATTTCATAGAATACATTTTCACATTAGAGATTCCTACAGTGGAAGAATAATTATTACTTACAGTTTTATATTTGTAGAACATTAGGACAAGTGAAATAAACACATTTGAGGATTAAGTCCCAGTTCAGAATCTGTACTATTTTGATACATCTATAAGGGGACCTCTTCCCTACATGGAATTTTTCTACACTCAGAAGCTCTCCAGGCTCCTCCTCCCAAGTTTTAGAAATGAGCAGTATTTCCTAACTTTAAAGTTTCCCTAGGACATGCAACCATTAATAACTGGTATAACAGAGAGGGAAGTTTTCAAAAATTAAACACTGACTAATTTTCTGCAAAGTCTTTACTTGTGAATGAACAGTCTTGCCCTTTCACCATCATTCCCAGGACAAACATATACGTTTGATCAGGTATTGATAGTAATAAAGCTGAATTTCCTTTAAGAATTTGAAAAGCTAACAGGCAAAAGCTCATATGCAATGTTTAGTTATGCTGAGTCTTATGAGAAGCTGGGAGGCAACCCCTATAAACTCACCAGAACAAGGAACTCAGTCCCCAAAATACTTGGATACAATTCCTCTCAAACCTTCTCCTCAAAGACAAAATTCTAAAAATAACAAGGCAATTAGGTGAAGAGGTTTGTCTCACCAATGGACTTACCTGTCATTTCCTCCTTATTGTGAGTTGAATGGCATGACAGGGCAGAGGCAAAGAGGTGTACATCAATTCTCGTGGTATTGAGTCAAAAAGGTCAGAGCTTCCACAGCATGGCAACAGCTTTTGCAGATGCCCACATCATGACAGTTGAAATAACACAGCCCAGCAAAGGTTAAAGCTGACAGGGCCAAAACGCCTGCCTTGGCAGTTTTCTGCAAAGCGTCTCCAGGAATGTAGTCAGTTAACCATTTATCCAAGGCCCCAGTGACTATGGAGCATGAGGGCTGCAGCCAAGAAGTAGTCCATCGCAGAGCTGGGATTCAAATAAGCAGCTGGAATTAGGCCCAGGAGCAAAATACTGACCACCCTCTCACCAGTCCAGCGGAGAGATACAGCCTTGGAACCAGCATGGTGGTTGGGTGACAGGTGAATGTGTTGTGTTCTACACTGTCCTGGGGTAGGTTGGTCTTGAGACATAAGCAGGTCTGACCGCTGGAATTCGGAGAAATGGAGCTTGGCGTCCTTGTGCACCACACAGGACACTCAGCCTCCAGAGATTCGCCATCTTTTATAGGTGTGTGTTTCTTAAAGTGGGCTATTATTTCAAAGAACAGTGCCCTATGTAATTTTATATGGAAGAATGAAAAAAGTGATCGTGGCAAGAAAATTAGAACTGTAAATTCCTTAAATGCAAGTTCAACACTTTGCATTTATCAACCATCTTAATTTCTCATGTCCCTAATTTCCTTTTTGACCTCTTGGGAAATCTTTAGCTTCCCCCCTTGCATTCCTGGACTGAAGTCCAGTTCTCAGGCAACTGATGGCTTCCCACATTTCGGGACCAGCTCTGGGGACTCTGTGGGGCCCAGGCTTCTGCTGACTTAAGCCCGTGTCTAGTTCTTTCTAACCGGCTCATCTTCCCTTTGAAAAACAAGGACATCCCCTCCTTTAGAGCAGTGTCCCACTCACCACCCAGAGCTTGGCACAGAATATAGTCTAGGATAATTAACTGAATGAATGAACTGCTTTTCTAACCTCACAACAATCCTTAAACTGCTGTGAGAGCTGAAGGGATCCTAGTTGATCTAGTCCAACCACCTCATTTTGCAAAATCCCTGACAGGAGCCAGCATTTGTTCAGGTCACTTGGTGAGTTAGATACGGAAGTAAGTGTGCATACTCATATCCTCGGGCCACTGTAACAAAGCACCAAGAAATGGGTGGCATTAAACAACAGGAATTTATTCTCTCATGGTTCTGGAGGCTAGAAGTACAGAATCAAGGTGTGGCCAGGGCCATGCTCCTTCCAAAGGCTCTGGGGGAGGGTCTTTCCTTACCTCTTCCAGCTTCTGGTGGCCCCAAGAGTTCCTTGGCTTGTGAAAGACTAGCTCCAATCTCTGCCTGTCTTCACGTGGCCATCTTCCCTCTGTGCTGGGCGTCTTCGCATGGTGTTCTCCCTGCCTATCTTCACATCTCCTTTGTATAAAAACACCAATTATATTGGATAAAAGGCCCACCCTACTCCAACATGACTTCATCATAACTACATCTGCAACAACCCTATTTCCAGATGAGGTCATATTCTGAGGTAGCAGGAGTTCAGACTTGAACGTAGCTTTGGGGAGGGGACCCATTACCACCCGTAACAAGATGGAAAAAGGATTTTCTGTTTTCTAAACCTGGCCGGTTGGGTTGCCCACTTGTTTGCATGGTTGCCTTCCTGTCCCCTCCCCCCCCCCGCCCCCCCAGGCTGGACAGCCTGGCTCCACCCAGCTCCGACCCCATGAAGACAGCTTGTCCAGCTTGCTGGGAGGAATACTTTAATATTATTGCTTAATGTCAGTTTGCATATTAAAAGAGGCTCTTAAAAAACCATAGATTCCTTTGAGAGCGAAATAAATGGAATAAGTGATTAAATGAGAGACAGAATTTCAAACTCAGTGAAAGGTGTGGGGGGAGATATTTGAGAAAGTGTCCTTCCTGGAACCCCTCCATCGCACTTTGTGAGTTTCTGCCCTCTCCTCATGAGCTCAGATGTGAAGGCAGGCATTTGGGGATAGAAATGCTCGCCCTCATCCGAGAGGATAGATCTCCTCTTCTGCTTCCCATATGCCAGCACCCCCATATCCCGGGGCTCCAGCAGTGGCTGGGAGGTTGGGAAAGCAGGTGGCAACAGAACATTCCCATAATGCCTGCCTTTGTGCTGTCATCTGTGGTCTGTGCCTTTCTTGCCCACATCCAATGGCCTGTTCCTCTCCAGTTGCCACATTGACGTGACCCGGCTCATGATGACATGGAAACAGGAGCCCAGGGTCACGGGTCTCTTTCTTGCCATGGAAGAACAAGAATGATGGTCTCACCCATTTAGGATGACACAATCTTTTGGGCTGGAACGTGCTGTCTTTTCTTTTTTAAATTGAGACCACAGGCCTCTGTGGATAAGGACAGGCTGTCAGGTCACAATAGCCCTGTGGTGTTTATTTTAAAAGCCACGAGAATAAATCTGATTCATGCCTCTAATGATTCAGCCTTCCCCGTAATTTTGAGGGAGGAGAAGTTTTTCTCTACTTCCCCTTCCTTGCTCCTCTTCTCCCTTTAGCTGTCCTAAGGTCCCACCAGTCCTTCTAAAAGCCGTATCTCATGCCTGTGTGTTAACTGGTGTCATCCCTCCAAGGAGGCTTTGCACTATTAAAGAGCAAAGCAGAAAGAGGGACACAGAAGCACCAAGCACCCTTTGTACAAAGAAGGCAATCTGGGGGGAGAGGGCTTCCAGTTAGCTCACCGCTAACTCTGCTCAGAACTGATGTAGACAGTGGGATTTGGTGTTGGGAGCCCAGTCTGCTAGCTAGAGGAGGGCCTAGAGATGGAGGCCCAGGGGCTGACAAGAGCCATGGGGAGCCCAGGGCCCAGGGGCTAGCCACATGGACGAGACCTAGGGAAACCATTATGTTCCTCCACCAAAACAAATTTCAAAGGCAGTGATAAGACAGAAAAGCTGGGTAATGACATGCCTGAGCTTCCTTTCATCTAAGCATCTGGATTCTCTTGAAAGCGTTAATTACGTCTTCCTGCCTCTGGATAGAGAAGGAACCCTATGGTTGTCACCGTGGAAGGACATCTCAGCTCACTGGGAAAGCGGAGAGCAATGGACTGAAGCCAGGAGATGGGGTTCCAGCCTTGGCCTGTCAGCATGTGGTTCTCAGGCAAATTCCTTGACTGGAGTCTTAGTTTCATTATGCTACAAATGGGAGAAAGAGTAATAATACTAGTAATGATAATAGTAACCTCTGTGAAACACTTCTGTGGAGCTGGATATTGTGCCAGTGCTATGTGTCCACTATGTGTCCACAGTGCTATTCTGTGGAGCTGCACCTGCCTTATCTCAGGAGGCTGGTACCACCATGGAACCCATTTTGCAGATGAGAACATCAAGTCCTGGAGAGAATGAATGGCTTTGGAGGTAAGTAGAAATGTTGGTGGGTGAACACAGGTCAGCTGAGGGCAAAGCAAGGGCTGATAGGCTGATATGAAAATCTAATGAGACAGTACGTGGCAGAGTGCTCAAGCAGGTTCCACATTGCATGGTAACAGAAGTGAGTGTCAGGACCAGAGTTCCAGGCTGGGGCTGCCATCCCACCTTCCACCCCAGGCTACAGGCTATTGTATCTCTGGGTCCAACTTTCTCAGGGATGGTGCTTGTGCAAGACTTAGATCTCCAGTGGCTTGATTCTGTGGGAGGAACAGCATAGAATGTTCTAGATTAAAACGTTTTGTTCCTTTCAAAACCCCCACACGGCTTCTGAATCCTTTCATCCAGGAAAGCCAAACCATTCTAGCCTTAATCAATTCTGCACAAGCAATTGTCATAGTGAGATGATAATTGAAAAAAGACTATTCTCTGTGTTACTTTGTACCCCTTCCCAAAGCTTGAGCAACATTGTTAGATGGAGGAAAAAAAAAAAAAAAAAACTGGGGTAGGATATGAAGTGTCTTTCCCCCTTTTGGTGTTGAAAAGATCGCTGATTTTGTAATTAATGGTGTGCACTCTAAATTAGTGACATCAGGGTTCCATAGCACTCGCCTGAGTGCAGGTGAATAACCAGCCAGGAGAAAAGTCCCCATGGCCTGTCACGCCCTCCAAGAGACTTTTCTCGATTGTCCCCCCCGACTCCTCCCCCTACAAGTTTGCTGGGCACGGTGCTGGGTGCTGCAGTTACGGGGCGGGGGGGGGAGGGGGGAGGATGGGGAGACCCCCGCTGCAGGTGGAGAGCCCTAGGAGTCCACACTTGGCCAGTATTGACAGATGGGTGAAGTATTGACAGAAGAGGTGAAGGGTAGGCTAGGCAGGCACAGGAACACGGGATGCTGGGACACAAGATGGTGTCCCAGAGTCCAGCAGGTGAGGCTTGCGGCGCGCTTAGGTCCAGATCCAAAAGGTATCCTGGTAAGTCTCGTGAAATAGGTGGCGTGGCCTACTGGAGCGGGCGGTCCTTGAAGGCGCTGAAGCAAGGATGTGAACGGAGGGACCAGAGTCCTGTGTGGGCGGGCGCCCTCTGGCGGCTGTGGGGCAGTGCAGCGAGGCAGGGAGGAGGGGGCTGCTTCCCCAAGCCTGGGAGACAGACGGCAACGCACTGGCGACCCAGACGCCAAGTGTTCTTTTTAATCCTTGTCCAGCATTCTGCAAGAGAAGCTGCTGCCTATTGAATCATCCGTGTAGTTAGTGAGAATCTAAGACACGAAACAAGATTTCCTCAAAAGTAAGTTGTTTCATGATTGCTGTAAGGGTCCCAGCACAAACTGGAACAGAGGAAATCATTCATCAATGGATTGTTAGATCCTTTTATTTTATTCTTATTTTTATTTATGGGGCGGGGGGGAGGAGATTGTTAAATCCTTTAAAAAATTTTTTTTAATGTTTATTTATTTTGAGAGAGAGGGAGACACAGAATTGGAAGCAGCTCCAGGCTCTGGGCTTTCAGCCCAGAGCCCACCAGGGGCTGGAACTCACCAGCCATGAGATCATGACCTGAGCTGAAGACTGAGCCACCCAGGCGCCCCTGTTAAATCCTTTTTAAAAGTATTGCTGCTGCTGTTCTTCACTTAGGGGTTCACTTGGTGATGGTAATGACAACAGCAAACACTTAGAGAACCTTTACTACATGTCCTGCTGTGCTCTAGGAACTTTCAACAGGTCAGTGTGTTAATGTCTGCAACGACCTGTTATTATCTCCCATTTGTTGGTGAGGACATTAAATAAGCAGTTTGGCTCTGGAGCCCCCTCTCGGCTGCTGATCTGCTGTCTCATCACTTGACATGTCCAACGTGCCCAGCATTTAGTGGCACTGAGCTGCAGAGGGTTCTTTAGCCAGAAGATACACGTAAGAGCTTTGTGTACATGTGTATTTTTTTGGGAGAGAGAGTCTTTGCTTTAGGCACTTTCTTGGTCTCAATCACTGAGTGGCAGTGTGACTTTGGGCAGGTGGCAGCCCCTCTTTGCCTCAGTTTCCTCATCTGTAGAATGAAGGAGGGGTGGTAAGCCCTGTGATCTCCATGACTTCTTGCAGTTCTGATATCTGCTGCTCTGAGTTAGTCTGAGAAATATCTGAGCCCCAGGGACCATGCATGGTCCAAGTGCTCTGCTGGGCCCTGGGCTACAGGGGAGTAAGACCAGCCTGTGCCTCCAAGAAGCTTGTGTTCCCCCACAGGGAAACAGCCATTAGGTCCAGTCTCCCTCCCTGACAGCTGGGGCCGGGAGAGGAAAGTTTGATGGGATAGCAGCCTGGCTGACCATAAAGGCAGAGCCTCTCTTGGAACAGTGGTGGCCACGGAGCCGAGAGTGCGGGACTCCTGTGCCCCAGGCTGCTGTGAGTGGAGTCCTACTCGTGAGGCCAGTGGGCTTCCTACTTAAGCCCTCAGGACAAAGATTCTGCCGTCTCTGCCTGACTCTGAGTTGTGATCTACCAGTGAGCACGGCCTCACTTCCTCCTGTCAGGTTTTCAGTATTAGCTCTTTCTCCAGAATCCAGTGTCATTTTAGGATCTTCTCATCCATCAGCCTGAGCCACCTGCCCCACCCTCAAGGTCACGCCTGAGCTCGTCGTGACCCCAGGTTCAGACTCTGCCCTTCCCGTGTTCATCCATCGGCCCCCGCTGGCCCTCCCTCACCCTCACAGAGCCCATCAGCCAGCAGCCTCCTCTGCTTCCCTCCCTGTTCAGTCTCTCTGCCCTTCACCTCTCAGTGTCATCTTGACAACAAACGAGATGCCTCTGGCCCCTGCTCAGTTCAATTCCCTGCCAGGCCAACCACCACAGCAGTTCCCCTGACTCTACGGGTCCCGGGCTTTTCGGGCAGCCACAAGCCAGCAGCACGGGCACTGCACAGTCAGTGCCCACCAGCCGCCTGCCAGGCGGTGGTAGGGGTTTGTCTCGTGAGCACGCCCCCCCCCCCCACTTACCCCTCAACGGTCTCTGCTCTCAGCACACCTCTAGCCTCCCTTCCGGGTCCCCCTGACTCCCGGCAGACAACCTCGCCTCCTGCTTCAGAAGGAACCAATAACCGGTCACCCCAAAGAAACTCACTCACAGTTCTGTAGCCACACTGCCCAGCCATCTGCACCTCACCCTTCACATGTTCCTTCTCTGCAGGGACTCCAGTTGTAGTTTTTCTTAACGTAATACATTTATTTAACGTTGTCTGCAATGTGATTAAAAGGATGGCATGTGGTAGGCATTCTTCTGGGACTTACCTTTTTCACTTACTATGCATCGCTAAGACTCTTCCATTTGGTTGCATGTTATTGCAATTCATTTGTATGAACTGCTCTGAAATGTTCTGTGTGGGAAAAGACCACAAAGGAATGATAAAAAATGGGATTCAGGATGGTGGTCACTTTCGGTGGGGGGTGGCCAAGGGCGGGATGGGGAAGGAATACATAGTAAGTTATTGTCAGTAGGCTAGTTCTTATGTAGGACGATAATTTCACAACTGTTTCCTATAATATTAATGTTAGTAAATAAATATCTCAGATACGTACCTAAGATGAGGATGTGCTATGAACTAAGACATGCAATTATTACTGTTATATATAATCTTGTTATAAAGTATATTAATCATAATCCTTATATATGCTCTTATGTGTATGCATGTATACATAATGTGTAATATATAATACACAGCATGTATTATGTACTATATACTAATAAAATACGTTAGTATATATACCACTGTTATGTATTATATAATAACATACTTTATTATTTTATGACATATTTAATCTTTAATAAAATAAAAAATATATTATCACATATGGTAATAAATTAAAACACTCATACTCCTTACCCCCCATACTGCTCCAGCTGTCACTGTTCTTTTTCCTTCCTTTTCAGAATCACATTGCCATCCTCCCTGTCTTCATTTCCCTATCTCGAACCTTCCTTCTCTTCTGACCCGTGTCATCCCTCTGAAGCAGGTCTTGCCAAGGTCACCGATGGCCTCCGTGTCACTGAATTCAATAGGCACTTTCAGGCTGCCTGTCAGCAGCTGCTGCCACTGTTGACGACTCCCACTTTCTCAGCACGCTCTTCCCCTGGACCCCATGGACCACACTCTTTTGTTTCCCTCCTACCACACTGGCTGCTCCTTCTCAGTCTCCTTTACCGGATCACCCTTCTCCCCCATGTCTTAGAGTCTCCTCAAAACTTCATTTAAGGCTCTTTTCTTACTCTCTCCCTTCATCCATTTCCTCACTTCATCATCCTCATCTGTCCCCCAAGCCGGGTCATTGGTCATTGGTGACATGTCCAGCCAGACATCTCTTTTGAGCTCTAGATTCAAACGTCTGACAACTTGGATGTCTCGGAGCTCTGCAACGTAGTGTGCCAAAGAGAAGCTCACGCCCTCCTCCAGCTGGATCCTTCTTCCATGTTCCCTGTCTCAGCATGGGCAAATGATCCAGCTGGGCCAGTGGTGGCCACCCCTGGCCCTAGTAAGTGGCCCTGGAGTGCACATGGGGCCTCAGCCAGGCCAATCAGAGCCCTTCCTGAGATTTCTTGTGTGCATCTCAGGGAGCAGACTCCCTTGTCTCCTGGATTATGAAGCTGAGGGGGTATGAGATATGAGATGGAGTGTCCTGATGAAAACCTATCTGCAGCAGAGAAAATGATGAGTCTAGGCAAAGTTGAGTCCTGGGGCTTTAAGCGCTGGTTCCTGTCCCCAAGGCTCTTGCCCCCATTCCTGCACTGCTTCCTTTGGTTTGTTGAGCACCTCCACATCTATCCAGTAAACCAAACTTTTTGTTTAAGCTAGTTTCTGGTAAGACCCAGGGGCCCTTGCAGAATGAAGAAACCAAGACCTTATAAGCTCTCCCTGTGTCTCGATCATTAGGATAGACTAAAGTGTGTGTGACTTGTGTCTGTTGGTTGGCAAGAATGAGTAGGCTTCTAAGGAATGTGGCTGGTGTCCCAGGCCCAGCAAAGACCCTAGGAGCTGGTGGGGCTGAGGCTGGATGATCCACTGGACCCGGCTCCCCCAGCCTCTGGTGGAGTCTTTTGGGAAGAAGTGACTGCCTCAAGGCTTGATCTCTGTGGGGATTGGGGCAGTGTCGGAGAAGCACTATAGCTGTAGGCAAGTGTCCCTCAGGCCATGTGTGATCCATTTCCACAGCCAAGCAGAGCTTCACTGACAGGCACAATGGCAGAAGTGGGTTCGTGTTACTGTCTGGTTATCTTCCTAGTGTTTGAATGCCAGACTTCAGACCCAGTCTCCCCAGCCTAGGTGTTAGGACAATTCTAGAGGCAGCTGGGGAAGGCCTCAGGAGGGGAAAGCCGACCTTTCTGCAAAAATGGTCCCATGTAGACTGAACAATCAGTGGGATGATCACATCTGCACCCCAAGGTGAGTTGTGGATCATGGGTGATATTAATAGTACAGTGAGGCTACAGCCCAGAGCTAGAGGCCAGGTAAGCAGATGCCACTGCCAGTATGGCACTAAGGAGCATGGAGATGTGGAGGCTGGAATTAGAGACCTACAGTTTCTCCCAGAAGGAGCCTGTGTTTAGGAGAGGCCTAAAGGATAAGACGAAGGTGCCTCCCTGTATGTCACCAGGAAATAATCACACAAAAATGCAATCTCTGGAAAATAAGCTATAATCCTGAGCCAGATCACCCCTGGGGCATCTGATAAAATCAGTTATCTGGCCCTACAAAGGGGAGAGGCATATGGGTAGTGAACTAACCAACAGTCCAATGCTGTTTCCTGTCTGCACTCACCATGTTTCAGTAGCCATGAATGAGAGGGAGAGAATGGAAATGCTCACCATTCTGGTTTCAACACCGCAAGAGTGTTCCTTGTCTCACTGCATTTTGGCATCACCGGAAGAAACCCATGCGGTTGTTTAGATCCAGTGAAGGCAAAAGACAGCTTGGTTTCTTTCAGCCCTCATGAACCTGGCAAATCAACCTACCATCTTAGACCAGGTCTTGTCAAGTGTTTATCTTCCCTTGTTGTAGCCAAACATTTCTCACCCAAGCCCATGGTGAGTGTCCATTTTATGGTTAATGGGAATAAGGATATTGTGCTGTCTTCTCAGGAACTTTACAGACAGTAGCCACTGCTTCCTGGCCCCTCCCAAGGGCTTTGGGAAAAAATACTGCCCTTAGACCTGAACAAGAGGGGCCCCTGCCTTGAGTCCTGTACTATAGAAGGTCCTGCCCTGATGCTTGCTCCAGCCACGCTCTCCATGGGGGTGGAGTCAGCAGGGCCAAGGGAGACAGACAGAGTGCGAGTGGAGCGGGGGGGGGGGGGGGGGGGGGGGGGGGTGTTGCAGAGAGAGGGAGACACAGAATCTGAAGTAGACTCCAGGCTCTGAGCTGTCACCACAGAGCTTGATGCGGGGCTCAAATTCATGGATTGCGAGATCATGACCTGAGCTAAAGTCAGATGTTTAACCGACTGAGCCACCCAGGTGCACTAAAACTTTTTGATGTTTAGATATATGGTATGTGAGCTTCCAAGTATATTCTGGGCCTGCACTTCCAAAGGTTCAGAGTGGTTATGTTGGTCAGGGGTGACCTTTGTTATATGCTGAGACTGTACGAGGCAAAAATCCATCTCTAGAGAGAAGAGTCTCCTGCTGCTTGCTCTGAAGTCAGGGTCTTTTGAGCAGATAAAACAATGGAGGCTGAGATAATCTATTTCAAGTTCATTTAGAATAAGGCCGATGGTGAGTATGAGAGAGAGAGACAGAGAGAGAGAGAGAGAGAGAGAGAGAGACAGAGACAGAGACAGAGGGAGAATGTGTGGGTGGATGTGTTGGTTGTATGTGGGGGTGTGCATGAGAGGACTATGCATGTGTGTGGGGATGTGTGTGGGTGTGTGTCTGGGAGTGTGTGTGGATATGTCTGTACATGCATTAGGTTTAAGAATAGTAGAGGCTGACCTTTAGAAGCCCAAAGGAGTGAAGATTTTATGGTGTCCTTCACTGTACAATTGAAAAATAAAATAATGTTAATCATCAAAATTAGACCCCCAAATTGGGATTTTCCATACCGATTATTTTCTCATTTTGCAGCTGAGGGAACTGTAGTTTAGAGATGTTAAATGACTTGTCCAAGGGCACGGGGTCAGGATTCAGTCCAAGCAGTGTGGCTCCAGAGCTCTAGAACCCAGTTCACTATCATGCATGGCCTCTTGGCCAGAACAGATCTCGGTGAGCTGGGGCCAGTGGGCCAGCTCCCCAAAAGATGGGGAATCTGGAAACCAGGCAGAGAGTACTGAGTATTAGGTAAGTGTTAAGAGCTGCTCAGAAATCAGGTTGTTAGGTCTTGGGTAAGGAGGCTCACTGCTCATCCTTGATCCCTTTGCTGGTGACAAAAAAAAGTCAGGTTCCACGACAGCACTGCTGGGGTCTGTCAGAAAATGGAAGAGTACTGCTTGGGACTGTTTCTGCAAAGTGGAAGCAGAGAAGAGAAATGTCGCCTCCTGGTGGTCATCTTTAGTAGTGGCAGCAGGAGGCATAGCAGCCTTAGCTTTGGGGTTGGTGGTTAAGGCAGAGAAACTTTCTTGTGTCCTCCATGGACAACCATTTCCAAGTGCTGTAAAAATCATTATTTCATATATTTTATCCGTTTTGGGGGTATTTATTTTAGCAGGATGGTAAAAATGGTCTCTGTTATTCCATCTTAGCTGGATTCCTATTAATTTCTTTTTTATGGTTATTTTTCTGTTCCGTGATATGGAAGCTATATAGTCTTTTAATAAAAATCATCTTTACATTTTTATAAATCATCTCTGTTTACAACTTTATATGTAAGTGAACCATTATTCCTATAGTAACAATTTAAAAGATGAAATGATTACATCTTTCTCTCATCAGTAATGATAAGTCTAGCATAGTCTACCTCTCTGCTGTTCTAGATGTGTATGTATTCCAATAGCTACTTTTTAAACAATTGCTTTAAGTTTGTTAAATTAATAATGCAAAACTAGACTTCGCTACAAATTTATGTGACTTAATTGCTTACTACCATTTTTTAATTCAGTGTTTTCCTCATTTGTGAATTATTTACTTACATTGATTTCCCAATCAGCAGGATGCATGACTGGCTAATTTTTTGCAAGTGACGGGCTTGGGATCTTTCCATGTCTAAACATATATTTATGTTCTCCTCATTCATCAACAATATTCAACCTGCTGCTGACTATGCCTCATTTTAAAATATGGCATTGTTTTTCATCACCAAAAAATGTTTTCTTGATTTGAAGTGCTCCCTTTTCATGACTGGCTGGTGCTTTCTGACAAATGGATATTAACAGAGATATTCTTAGCCTTCCTCCTGCTTCTTGCAGTAACTCTGCTTCATTGAGGAGCATGTCTTCCAGTTTGTCAGAATGGCCTCCCTCTTTTGAACTATTAAATCAATAGTTTTAAACTATTACCACATTATTTTTCTCCATGCTGATTCTTGATAGAGTGAGATCTCTATCAGATTAAGTGTGGTTCCTGTCAGAGATGTGTGGATCTGTGTCCAAAGTCCCAAAGGAAGAAAAAAGGAAAGATTTCTACTTTTCTGTTTCATTTTGTCAGATTATGGCTAGGTGGCAGCCGTGGCATCCACAATAACTTGGCTGAAAATTTCCTTTTGCATATTTATTAGGGTAGGCAGCATTACCTAGGGTCATGGCACCCCCCTCTGATGCTTGTCAGGATCCTGGTGCTCAAGCATCCCCCTTCTCACCTCCTCATTTAGACCTTGCAAACAGGGCTCCACAGTGTGAACCCTGGCACCCTGCTCATGCTCTGAGGTCAGGCCTGGAGCCCACCGCATTTCCCCAGTGTCCACGGTCTCCCCTCACTTCTTTCATCCAGCTCCGGGTGGAAGCTGGTGCCCCCTGCCCGGCCTTTCCACTTCCTGTCCAGGCAGTGCTCCTTTCACGCACAGGGAATTATGGGTTTCTGGGCCCTAGGCCTTCTCTCCCCTGCTGGGCATACTCTGAAGAAATCCTTCAGCGTTTCTGGAAGGTGGAGGGCGTTCTGCTTCCATGTTTGTATGCCTCAGGTCTGCAGTGGACATTGAGGACGTGAGGAAGAGGAGCTCCCCTTGACGGTTTGCACCACCACCGTCAGCTGCAGCAAGCTCTAGAAGATGGTGTGGGCACACTGGCTGTGCTTCTTGGCCTGAGTGGTGCGCACAGCTGTGTGTCACATGGCATGCAGGTGGTCTCCTTGGGAACTTCATGAGAGAAGACACTGATGGCCTTGGGGCAGGGCTGTGCTAGGTCCATAGGAGCCTGTGGGAGCTTTGGGTATAAGAGGCAGCACTGGGGACACTGGCCCACCAGGAAGTAGCGGGCCTGGGAGTGATGATGGGGATGGGGGGATTTGCTCAGGACACTTGGTTAGTGGGAAGTGGTGGAAAGATCAAGGGCTTGCTTACCTAGAAAACCTCGGTTTGAATTTGGGCTTCACCACATACAAACCTGTGGCCCACGAAAACCTCATTTCAGAGCTGGCTCCTCATCTGTAAAGTAGGTAATAATAGGACCGCCCTTTGGGTTTTATGGGGTTTAAATGAGGTGCTACTTGTGAGACACAATGCCTGACCTATATGTGTGTGGACCTTCAACAAATCCTGGGCTCCTTATGTGAGTAAAGAGGAGCAGGGATGGGGCGAATGGGCTCTTTCGTCTTTTCTCTTCCCTAGGATCTCTATTCCCCTTTCACCCTCTGGGTGACCTCTTAGCTCTCCCCAGCCTGCTGATTCTGGCCTGACACTTCTTTGCATTCCAGCCCATGAATCTGCAACCCATGGGGACCATCCACATGTTTTTGCATCCCTCTCCTGTACCCCAACCCATCTAAACTGATCTTTCTCCACAAGCTGTTTGCAAATCCACATGGCCTTTCCCTTCTTAGAAGCCTACAGTATTTTACTGTATTACCTCCCTCCCCAGCCAGAACTCAATTATTCACATGTGTGAGGAATGGTTTAAAAAATGGGAGTTTCCTGTGTGGCTGGATGTTTCTCTACATGGACCCCCTCTCTGGCTTCTACTCTCCTGAGAGCAGGGCAAGCTGGGTGGCCGACAGAGATGGGTCACACACTGGGAAGCCAAGCACGGTAGATTTACTAGGGTAATATCTGCAGGTGAGATAACAGCACATACATACAGAAATTCATGGGTAGAGATGCCACCCAGCACCACAAACAC
Organism: Panthera uncia; assembly: GCF_023721935.1. Taxonomy (NCBI): domain Eukaryota; kingdom Metazoa; phylum Chordata; class Mammalia; order Carnivora; family Felidae; genus Panthera; species Panthera uncia. Next base: position 85,268,402 of record NW_026057578.1, read on the forward strand.
CAAAGCAGAGGGGGAGTGGGGGGCCTCAGGAAGTGGCTTTGGAAAGTTCTCTTGAAAATCCAAGGGCAGCTTTGGTGCTCAGAGATTCAAACAGAAAACTATACAAAACCAACCCATAAATATATATATATATATATATATTATATATGTGTGTATTATATATATATATAAAATTGCAAAATAAAAGCCCAAGAAACTAATCATCAATCTGCACATCAGTGGCTCAAAAAGTGTTAGCGTAAAGGCAAAACCGTTTGTGGGAATGATGCATGATCCAGGGGGCTGGCATTTTCAGTAGCAGAAAGAGTATTTACATGGAACCCCTATTTGAGACTTCACAATACTAGGAAAAGCTAAACACAGACAATGCATGTACAAGGGAAGACGATTGTCAGACACAGACATTTCACTGAAACCATCCACGGCTTTAGAGAACACGGCACTCTCTACCTAGACCCCCGCACGCTCAGCCAGGTGAGCCCAGGCCCTGGACCCCCTCCCCACTTGAGTCTTCCTGGGAGAGGGATGAACACAGTGCTGGACTCGGCTGTAGCATAGATGGCAGGAATTTAAAGGTGGGCTGGACCACGGAGATCAAAGCAGGCCTGGCAGGCATGAGGTGGGGTTGAAATGTGGGGGCAGAGGTCCCCAAAATACAGTCCCGTTTTATAAGAGCTTTGATGTATTTAAATGCGACCCCTCCATCCTTGGTCCAACTGTTGTCCTCCTTTGATTCACTTAAAAAGAGAAGATCTAAAGTTATACGAGATGATCTGCTGGAGATGAGAACAGTTTGGGGGGTTTTCTATAGTTCTCCCACCACCCCAAACCCTCACAATGTTTTCTCTAAGCTACTTAGAGGTAGGGACTTGCCATATTGCAGACGGCCTCTTCCTGCCCCTTGGGAACCAGTGGGTGAGAAGAGGAGCTGCCCCACGGGGAAAGCTACTGAGGCTCGGCCTCCAGCCACACCTGTGTCCCCTGTGTCAGTGACTGTGACCAGTTCTCCATCTTCAGGTCTAATTTCTCATAGTAATGACCCAACTTTTGGGGACATCTTGAAGGCAAATGGCACCAAACATCGATTTGGCAAAACCCAAGTACGAACCAATATGAACCATCACTTCCATATTTTTAAGAAAACCCTCAACTGGAGATTCTAATTATTCCTAAAGAGAGTAACCTATCTATATAAAATGATGAAAGGAAATTTCTCCACTAAAGAAGGACACCCCACCTGAAATGCCCACGTTGATTCCTGGGTGAGGGTGGCTTCTCACTGAGAGGCTCAAGAGGGTTGGATGTGCCCTGGTGACAGGGCTCTACCTATGCTCTTTTATTTCTGGCAAAAAGTATGCCACATCCAAGTGGATAGGTTGGCTAGACAGGGCATTTGGCAATAATCACTCTACTGTGTCTGCTCTTTCATATTGTGGCACAAGTGGGATTGCAACAGAGAAATAACCAATGAGCATATTTCATCGGTTAGTTCAGGCCTCTGACTTTTCACATTGAATCATCCCTTTTGGAACAGATGGGGAACAGTTGTGGGGGTGCCCTGTGTTTTCTGTGAGAGTGGATTTACCTCCTCCCTAATTTCTTCTGAGACTCTTTGAATGTTATTGTCTTTGAGAGTTTGCTTAGACTCAAGTGGTGAGAGAAAATACAAGACCTGTTTTTCCTCTAAGCTCAGAGAGTCAACAGCAACTGTACCAACCAATTCCAGGGCTTATGCTGACCTGTGTAAGGAAAACGAGTAAGGACTGTATGTTTTCTCATTTGTTCAACAAAAACTGAATACTCTTGGCCTGGAACTAGAACATATAAAATACACTTGTGCAAAAGATGGCCTACAGGCCAATGGGAGACTATGTGTATATCCACCCCCATGGATACCTCCATGGAAAATTCCAAATTTCTTTTTGATCTTTTCAGCTTTCAGAAGTAAACCGTGGTGTTGGGTGAATGGTTCTTTCGAATCCATGGTAACCAGAGAAGTGGCCTTATAGTGCTTCTCCACATGTTGACAAGAGTGATAGCCCTGTTATAATGGTGCTGAATGACTTCTGAATGACTGCCTTGCCACATTCAGGAGTGACAGTGCATTAGACACTGGGAGCAGGATTCAAGGCTCAGTATACATAAATCCATAGTATGAGAGCAATGTTTTCAGTGGGGCTCTTACTAGACCAGGGTGCTCATCCAAATCCCCGCAAGTCCCTTAAGAAGAACTTCTCTGTCTGCAGAGGAAGAACCCTATTTTCATTACAGCACTGTTGAGGGAGGCTATTTTTAATCTGTGTGTAACCTGGACAAAGTCAGATAGTTGGGTCACTACAGGCCAGGAGGCCCTTATGGAGCACAGATCTGGGATGGAGGCTTGCCTCTTAGCAGAGCTTTTTGCAAAGTTTGAGAAAGGCCACACTGTGTGGACAGTTCTCCCACATCACTGCTGGGTGCCAGCCATCAGCGCACAGAGAGTCACTGGAGCCAATTTGTCTCTCTGTAACTGTCTCCTGCCTCCCGACCTCACTCCAGTCTGTCTTCCCATGGAAACAGCCTCAAAACCTCCCCGCTGCCCAGCTCAGCCATCCATAACACTGCAGACTGGCTCATGTTTTCTCATCCCTTTCTGTGGCAGATTCATGCCCAGTGGCTTTACTAGAAATGAACCTACTGCCTACCCATTCTGAGCTCCCCATAGATGCATTTTCTCCAGAAGGATACTGGTAAAAGTTTTCAGCCAACTTTTATCCAAATCCAAAGAAAATGGCCTCTCCTCTAAAAACCTCTGGGTTTTTTTGGATTGCATGTCCCCTGCAATAGCACCCAGTGCACCACCTTAAGCCTGGAGCTAAGGGCCCCACCTCCTGCGCATACAAGGGAGGAAGAAATTGGCAGAATGACTCAAAAGCTCTTGTAGCAATTCTGCACTAAGGCAAAATAGACCTGCAAACTGCACCAAGGATTAGCTCTTTGAATATTTCCCTCTCCGTGTTGAAAGTCTCTAAGATGCTTTATCCAAAGAATTTTAGGGAAGTAAAATTCTGTGCCAGAAGCATGCTATATGCTACAAAGGAAAATGTAGGTAAGGCAGGCCACCAAGCACGTTTCAGTGCTGACGTTTCAGAAAGGCCTCATTTTAAGATCTCCTGTGCCTTCACTGCTCTCCTCCTCTCCAGGCCATTCTCCACCCAGCCGCCAAAGAGATTTTTGTAGAATTCAAGCTTGATTATGACATCCTGACTGTAAGCCATCAGCAACTCCAAACACCCTACATGATAAAATCTAGTTGCACATTTTCTACAGGTTTCTCTCTGATCCAGCCCTTCCCACCTATAAAACAAAGCCTCCCACCCCCTCACACTTTATGCTCTGGCATTACTATATCACTCAGTGGACCTGTCATGGAGCCTGGCACTTCCATGCCTTTGCACATGCTTTTCCCTCATCAGGAATATTCCAACAACCCTTTTGTCTTCCTGGAGAATTCCTCTTTGTCTGAAAACCTAACTTAATCATCACATCTTTCAGGAAAGTTTCTCTGGTCCAGAAGATAGTAAATCATTACTTCCTTATGCCATCTCGGCCCTCTTGCCCGTTTGGTAACTTGTCTACATGCCTCCTACACTTAAAAACTTCCTGTGGGCAGGGACTATGTTTTGCTTTCAGGTCTGCTGTTTTGTTTGAATGTATGAGGAATGAGAAAATGGATAAATGTAAGGTGGACCCATGGCATAAATTCCAAGGATGATGCTCCAGCAAGGCTCTGGCATTTTCACCTATGAGGCCTCATTGTTGTAAAGGGAATAAAGAGAATTTGTTGAATGCAGAGTCAAATCAACATCATCTCTGAGCTACAACCACTTGAACACAAAAAGCTGTGTCAACGGTTATGTCGTCTCCACTCCTAACATTGTTTCCTGCTGATTATTCTAGCTACAATGATTATTTCCTTTTAATGACAGCATAATGCCTGATGCTTAGTGGGTGCTCAACAAAGATGGTGAGGGATAAATGAATGAATGTGAAATCTAATTTTTTAAAGAAGGCATCAGAGGATTGGCTTTTGAAGGCATTTCCCACATCACAGACTTTTTCTGAGGCATACATGCCCTTGACCATTGGCTTGCCCATCACAAGATCCAATCAGAAAGTAGAACGAAGTAGAGGGTGGGGGAGCAGTTAGGAATCTGACTAGAGAGATGCAGCACTGGGTTCTCCTTAGTCAGGTGTCAGTTTCCTTCCTTCTTAAGAAATAGCCCAACTATACTCCGGCCGAACCAGATGGCTCCTGCCTCTCCTTTGTTGGAGGTCCACATTGGCCTCACCACAATCCACGTTTATTGGGAACTTAACGTGTATTGATGAGGGAGAACACGGGTAGTTTTCTGCTTTCATGTCAACTGCTGACATTACACAGTGGAGACCAGTCACAGAAATGGGTCCTGGACTAAAACAACCATCCTTGGGGATTCAAGTTTTCTAATCATCATCAACTGTTAAGAACAAGGCTCTGGACTCAGACTGAGCTGGGCTCAAATCCAGGCTCTGATCTTTCTAGCCACATCACCTGAGCAAGTCAATTGTCCTTTTGGGGCTCAGTTTCCTTAATCATAAAATGGGAATACCTCACCCACATCACAGGATTATTGTGACGGTCAAAGGGTGCAACGAATGTAAAGGCTGCACAGTGTCTATACATAGAAAGTAAGTGCCCAAAAGTGGAAAACGATGATTAAGAACTTTCAAAAGTACTTTCACAATCATCAGGACAAAAAGGAAAAATACTCTTTGAAGACACTGTGCTATAAAGAGAATGGATTGTCTATTTTTTAGGAGCCAACAACGCTTATTACTTGATGTCCCATGGAAGGATATGAAAAGGTAGTGCTGGCATTTACAACGAAAGCCATAGCTCTTACTAGGCCCCAGGATGGACAGATAGTGACAGGGTGAGGACACTCAAGCTGATTTCTCTCCTAGATGATTCAAGAGACTTAATCTTGAAGGGCTCATCTCACTCTCCTCTGCTGGACCCAGAGTGACTGAGTCGGAACCCAAAGGAGCCAAGGGTAACATGCCAGTTCCGGTGTGTGAGCCAGGTTCCAGGTTTGTGGGGAAGTCAGGGGACACCTGACTGCCAGGTAGGAGTGAAACAGGTAGAGCCACATTGCTCCATGTGTCATGCAAAGCTAGAAAGGCATAGCATTTCCTGTGTTGTTTTGATCCTCCTTGTACAACCCAAAGCCAAAGGAGGATCTAAATTTCCCCAAATTTCTGCCCTGAGCATGAGACAACTTTTCTCTAAGCTAAATTTGGTTTTAGTTTTGAAGCGCCTGAGATGCACGATTCAAATGGGCCGAGTTCCTGGCTTCTTATATTGATTAAACTACTCGAATCCTGTGGCTGACTTGGCTTGCCCTCATGTCTGCCCGCTCTTACAATTCTTCATCCATCCGTCATTCAGGAGGTTCCATGAAGAAAGCTCAGGGTTAGTGGTTGGGGAAGCATGAGCTAAGCCATCAGCCCTTGGGAACAAAGATTAACTTCTGGTGGAGGGAACAGGTCAATTTGTCTGGTTACTGTGAGCAGCAGAGCAAGGACCCTGTGGGAAAGAGAGATTTCTAAACTGTGACAGCTCCATCAGCAGGAGATTGGATTCCCGCAAGGAAAAGGACCTTTCTCAGGGGAAGCCTCGACCTGTCTGATTTGGTCTGAGGCTGTGCGAGCTTGCAGCCCACTCTGGCCTTCTGCCCTGGGCTCAGATTGGTGGGCAGCAACCTCACAAAGGCGACCCACAACTAGGCAGTGTTATATAGTGGAAAAAGCACTGGACTAGGGGCCAGGAGACCCGAATTCTAGTGCTGGCTCTGCCACTAACTAGCTGTGTGACCTTGGGAAAGTCACCTGATTTCTCTGGGGCAATTGTAAAATGAGGGGTTGGTTGGGTGATCTCTAAGTTCCCCCTCAGAGTGTGACCCAGGGTCCTATTCTATCCTTTGTTGGCCCTGTGCTTCTAGGGACAGAGTTGGGAGAAGGGAAGGGGTGGAGAGAGAGGGTGCAGATGAGAATGCTACCAATCAGGACTCCACTTTCTCCTTCTTTTTGCTCTTTTTCAGGAAGGACGGGGTTCGGAATTTCTTCTTCTTTTTGGAGGGAGACTTGGAAGGTGAGCCCTCTGGGGACATGGGGCCGCTGGTGACCGACTCAGTTTTGTCCTTAGAGGTATCAACATCTGTGTCAGCATTGGTGGTCATCTGGCTCAAGCCCTTGCTGAGAATTTCCTCTGCGGTCTGTTCTTCCTCCTTCCCATTGACCACCACTCCTTCTGGCTGCGTTGTTTCAGGCTCTGTGGTGGCTTTGCTTGTTTCTGTCTTAGCACCTTCTAGAAAAAGATCAAAAGACATGACCCATAAGATTTCAATTTCAGGTGACGGTTTCTACCTGGGGTTAACAGAACCATTTCTAAATAATTCTGTAAAATAAGTCTAGAGCAACAGGAGAGACAGGCTGGCATTGTAGGGGGTTGGCAGGTCTGTTACTCTGGGCTATTGTCTACAAATGTAAATAAGGTAATGATGTCCAAATGTGGCAGGGGGCCCAGCGAGGACCAAGTTGAGAACTTTTCTAGGCACAAAATGAAGAGACAGACTCAGGCTATAGGAAGGGGGAGAGCAGTGACACTCATGACTCAGAAGGGGAAGCTAAGAATTGTAACTATTTCAGTTTCACCAGTGAAAATACGGAAATTACATTTTTTAAATTTTTATTTAAATTCCAATTAGTTAACATGGAAATTACATGTTTTTATAGCCATTTCCTTTTCTGTACCTGAGAAGAACTTTGGGAAAAATGGAGAATATCTTCCCAGGAGGCACAGAGGGGAAGGCAGAGGGAGAATGGAATCCCTGAGGGACATGGACCCTTTATTTCCAAGATAAAAGGATTAACTGAAGGGGAAGATGAAGGGGAAGATGCATGGTCGACTCATTCTATCAGCCACCTGGAGGGAACGTGTTTAGATTGCCGCCATGTTTAAGGCCAGAGCTGCTCAGATCCCAGAAAATAAGCCCCCCGGCCCACCTGCCTCCCTTTCTCCTCCCCACCCCCATCCCATTTCCACTCAAGCTTTGGAATGCCTGGATGGGGAGGGAGGAGGGGAAATTATAAAACCACAGACTTTGAAAAGTAGAAAGGAATTTAAAGATCATCTAACTCAGCTCCTCTTCATTTTACAGAAATGAAAACTGAGTAAAGTAGTAAAAGTGGGCAGACCTCAGTCTCCTGACATCCGTTCTTGTGTTCTTTTCACTATGTGAAACTAACAGGAGTATATGAGTAATAAGCGTGTGTGTGTGTGTGTGTGTGTGTGTGTGTGTAAGTGTGTAAATGTGTGGTGAGCTGTATATGTGTGTGTGAGTTGAGTTTGAGTATATGTGTGTGTTTGTGAATGAGTGTGTGGGTGTGGTGTGTGAGTGTTGGTGTCAGTGAGTGAACTGTGTGAGTTGTGTGAGTGTGGGTGTGTGAGATCTCACACTGGGCATGCTCAACTCTGGGAATGTGAGTAATGGGTGAGGTATAACTGGTATGACTTACCGAAGAAATAGGTAAGGATAGAAGTTTCATGAAAAGACAAGGGTTTTTGACAGGGGTAAAGACTGGAGAAATGTATGGTTGCATGGAAGATGGGACAGATGAGTGTAAATTTGGGGACAGTCAGAATGGGTTAGTTTGACTATGGGCAGACTCTTGTAATGAGATCTTTTATAACTTCTGAAATTCTCTGGGCAAGTCAACATCCTCTTCCAGATGACTTCTAAGGACTGTCTTTCTCTTAGTATCCAACACCTTGGCCTCCTATCCTTCTACTATCTGTGGCCCATGTCCTGTCATCATCCAGCTACTAAATTCTCTAATTCCCTTTACTTCAATGGTCCTCACTCCCCTCCCCTTGCACCATGTGTTCCCATCATCATCACCTGGCAATAGACTTGAAAGTTGCCTAGACACAACCTTCTTTCTGTCCACTCTCCTCTCCTCACTTCACTTGCTAGTTGGCCTCATAAACCCTCTTGTCTGGCTAAAGCCTCCCTTGACATTTGGCAATGATCTTGTCCTTTTCTAAACCTATTGCCAATATATCCATTTTACACTTGCGTATGTCATTTACCTTTTTTTAAGAAGACACAGTTGGGCATGGTCCCCTCCCAAAATGAATCTGGCTGGCTCTGTGGCTCACAGTGACCAACAGAATGATGAGGAAGTGCCACTGAGCCAGCTACAGGCTGAAGATTTAAGAAGGCCTAGAAGTTCTTGCTTTTAGATTTTGGGAAGCCCTGAGCCACTATGTAATAAAATCTGACTACTATAATGGAAACACACATGGAGAGGCCACATGGAAAGGCCCTACAACCACATGGAGACAGAGAGACACAGAGAGAGAAAGAGAGAAACAGAAAGAGAGAGAGACAGAAGACCAGCCATCCCAGTGTCCCCAGCTGAACGCAGTCTTCCAGCTATTGACAAGAGTGCACCATCTTGGAAATTCTAGTTTAATCAAGCTCCCAGATGACTGCAGCCCCAGTGAACATGAGTGGAACAGAACCATCCAGGTGAGTCTAGTCAACACACAGAACTAATTTCTATAAAACCAGCTCTTATTATGCATCATGATTTAATAATTATCTATTGCTGTATAACACCCCCCCTCCCCGCCCCATCCCAACTTAGTGGCTTAAAACAGCAAGTCTGTATTTTCTCCCACAATCCTGGGAACATAGTACATGATGAGAACTCATTCACGTAAGCACATCATAAGGCCCTTTGGTATTCATTTGCAAATTTTATCCCAATAACAACACTGAGTCAGGAAGGGCAAGATTCGTGTTAGGCACACTCCCCGCCCCCCCCCCCCCCCCCCAAATTCTGCAGGGTTTTTAAGTAACTTATTTAGATGGTGAAATCAGTAAGTGATGGTGTTGAATACAGGGCTATTTCTTGGCAGGCACAGCCAGTGCTTCCTGCAAGTTTACTGGGGGATGGAGTCAGTAGGGACAGGGACAGTCAGGAGCCAGTCAAAGAGAAGGCAATGACAGAGATGACCAGTGTGGAGGAAGAGGGTTTGCAAGAGTCTCCTTCAGGGAAGCCAATGGGGTAGGATACAGATGAGGAGGGACACCAAGGTGACTCAGCACCAGAGCATTTGAGAGCATGGTGATGCATGATGACAAATGGAGAAAAACCAGCCCTGATCCAATGGATGAGCTAAATGTGAAAGGGCACACGTAGAGGGGAGGGTCAGCCCTGTCTGCCCTGGGGAACCAGGCAAGCTATCGGGCCACCTGGCCATGTCCACCCAGCCCTGCTTCACATTGGTCACTCGAGGCAGCTACAACTCTGGCCTCGTCATGCAGAGCTGGCTCTGTCTGTGCTACAGGAAGAGTCTTCAGGGAAGACCTTGACTTTTCCAACAATTCAACCAGGATATGCCTCTCTGTGAGGGCTCAAATTTGGACCAGAGAGGGCAGGAATCATGCTACCAGTGGGAATGATGTCAGGGGTGGGTAAGCAGTTATCCCACCTGTCATACACCTCTCCTCCCGCCCTCTGTCCCCCTGAACAGCAGAGATTGCTCCAAGGAGCTCCCAGGAGCTGAAATGGAATTACTAGCCTTTGTCCCACTGCTTCCATAAGCCTCCTCTCCAGCTTGGATTTCCCTCCTGCAGTTGGTGCACATGCCCCAAGGGATGACGAAGACATGGTCATTCAGGTCAGGTGCTCTAAACATCTCCATAAGGCAGTTGGTCCCAAGGCCATTCAGGCTCTGGGCCACAACCCTAGAAGAGGTCATGAACTCCTTGGAGGGGCCATGTATTAGGAACAGGGATGCAGATGTGCTCCTGACGGCATAAGCATTCCCTCAAAGGGAGTGCCCAGGAGCCAGCCCCACTGCCCTTTCACTATGCAGGCTTGTTGCTTCTGGGTGGTATGCCCTGTGTGAGTACAAGTGTGTGTTTGTGCATGAGTGCATCCTGTGTGTGTATATCCTAGAGCGAGGCCCAGCCCATGCATAGCACATATGGAGTTGGCCTTGAATTTTGTAGCCAGGAACCTCCTGAAGGCAGAGTTGCCATAGAAAAAGATGGGAAGAAACACATTTCTTTTGAAAAAGTCCTCCCTCCCCCATTGCAAGTGTTGGAGTGAGTTAGTAAATGGCCTCTCTATACTTACTACAGAGACAAGTATTCAGAATCGGAGGAAAGTCCTTTGATGAAGGCACAAATGGGAAGAGAAAGGAAGACATTGTGGAGACAGGTTGACAACACCATGATGAGACACAATGAACACAAACAGGCAGGGGACATCTACTTGGAGCTCTGGCCACAAGCAGATGGGTTTCCTCTGGCAATGCTGGGACTGCACTCAAGGCAGCAATTCACCTCTGAAGGAAGCTCAGGGCTTAGGGGATTCTAGCAGCATCCACACATGTGGTCATTCGACCCAGGAGGGAGAAGATCTCATCAGTCCACCAAGCCCAGCTTGGCGGTACAGCCTTCCCTGGTGAGGGCTCAAGGGACCCAGGGGAGGAGTGTTCATGCCCCAGAGTGATTCCAGAAGCTCATTAAGGACACTTTTCTGATCTAGGTGGTATAGACTATAATAACATCATTATCTACCATACGTATATTATTAATCATTATCACAATTAGATCTTACATTTAAACGTTCTTATTCTTTCAAAGTATACTCTCTTCCATCGACAACTTCCCTTATAAGAACCTTTAAAAGGGAAAATATTAGTAGTCTCATTTGACAGATAAGGAAACTGAGGCCCAGAGATTATCTGATTTTCTAAAATTAGCAGTTATTATTAGTTAGTGGTTGAGTTGGGCCTAGACATTAATTGTCTAAACTAGTATCTAATTAAGTGTTTCTCAGCCTGGGCTACACATTAGGTTTATCTGGAGAGATCTTAAAACTCCAGTGCACTCTTCTCTAACCTACCCCTAGCCCATTTTGCTGAGAACTACTGGGAGTGCTGTGGTGGGAACCCAGGCCGATGTCAGGATTTTCAAAGTTCCCCATGTAATTCCAGTGTTGAGATTCCAAAGGTTGAGAATGACATCATCAGCCTTACCCGGGAGCTTGTTGGAAATATACAGTCTTGGGTCCCACCCTAGACCTACTGCAACAGAGTCTTCATTTTAACAAGATCCTGATGATCCCTACGCACATTAAAGTTTGAGCACTGGGCTGGTGCATCTAGAAAGACCCATCAGCCAGTCTGAGTTAGTGGTGAAAAGGCTGTGGGCCAATCATTAACTCACTCATCACTGCTCAGACAGGCACTTAAATTGTAAGCTGTGTTATCACAGGTTGTGAATGAAACAAGGTTACGTTTGGTAATCCCTATTTCAGATTCCCTAGAAATGGCAGATCAGAAAGCTTTTGGGGTAGCTTTTCAACACCTGTTTAAAGGCAGGGTCCCTGCAGTGTGCACCCCTGCCCTGCCTTTCACAGACCCCTTTCCGGGCTGTGGACATGCCTTCTCCCTCCCAGCTGCACATTGCACTCACCGTCTAAAGACTTGGAGGGAGAGACCAGGGGGCTCTTCGTCTCTGACTTTGCTGGACTCTGTGCTGGAGAAGCAGGTGCAGACCTTACAGGGGAGCCAGGCTCCTCTGCAGTGGTTTCTTTCTCTCCTGAAAATACAGGAAACCACCTCAAGTTAGGGATCAAACAGAGGAGAGGTGGGCAGAGAGAAAACATTTACAAAAATGCTTTCTTCTAGCTGGTCCTCATTTCTCTGGGCTGAAGTTAGCTCCTTCCCCCAACCTTTTTAAAATCTCTGCTACATTCTGGGGGAGGCAAATGGGAGGAGTCAGACTCCTGTCTTGTTTCCTCCACCCAAGAGCATCTGCCAGTGGAACGCTAGCCCTGATGTGGACCTCAAGGCTGCAGGCTTCCTGCCTGTGATTTGTTTACATGTAGCTTATGTATCATTTATCTAATTTTCATGTTCAACCCAAATAACCCCTAGGGATGTAAAGCACCACGTTTTCTATCTACTTTTTCAATTGTCATATTAGAATTCCAAGCAAGCTAGCAAGGGTTTTTCTAGTGTGTGCTTTGTGCCCAGGAAGATGACTGACTCTGGGTGGGGAGGGGGTTGTGGAAGAAGACTCTGCCCTGAGGGAATAAAAGCCTCGCCTGGTGGGCTAAACCAGGAGCTGAATTCTTCTGTGTCTCAGACCCCAAGTGCTCTTGAAACAAAGAGAAGGGATAGCTCAAAGTGGGGAGGGGGGTTGGAGAGGGACAGAGAGGGCTTTTTAGCTGGAGAGGGGCTGGAGATGGAAGTCCGGATCAGGCTAGCTGAGAGGGGAAACTGTGCCAGGAAGGGACAAAGGCATGAGTGAGAGCCCACAGGCTATCATGAATGTGAATATTTGGGAGTCAACATGGAGAAATGAGCTTGACTGAAGATTCTGAAATAAAGAAGGAATAATAATTTTATAGATTAATAAATATCACTGTTATAATTACCTTACCATACCTAATGTTTATCTGACCTAAACCATACTTACAGGCACTGTTCTTTTTTTTTTTTTTTTAAGAAATCAGTAATGTTCTTTTTCTTTTTAAAATATTTATTGATTTTTGAGAGAGAGAGAGAGAGCATGAGCACAAGCAGGGGAGGGGCAGAGAGAGAGAAGGAGGGAGGGAGGGAGAGGGAGACACAGAATCCGAAGCAGGCTCCAGGCTGAGCTGTCAGCACCAAGCCTGACGCAGGGCTCATTGGGAGTGGGAAACAGAATCTGAAGCTGTCCATGCAGGGCTGGATGTGGGGCTGGACGAGGGGCTTGACGGGGGTTTCAATGGGGGGGTTGGATGGGGGGCTTGAACCCACGAGCCATGAGATCATGACTTGAGCTGAAGTCTGACACTTAACCAACTGAGCCACCCAGGCGGCCCTTAAAGGCACTGTTCTAAGCACTGTGCAAGGATTAACTCCTTTATTCCCAGGTGAGAGGCTCAGACAAGGTCGTGGCAACACTGTGTCACCGTCACCATTAGGCGCTGAGCAATGAGGACCATTCTGTAATTAATAGCATTATGCTGGTTTATGGGGCAGGAAGGGCAAACTGAGGATACGAGAGAGGAGGGAGAGAAGCAAGTGAAGATGAGAGTGAGAGCAAAGGAAGGCTAGCTAGAGCCCCGCGGGCCCTGCCAAGCAGAGGCATGGTCACAGGGGTACTGGTGGGAGTGAATGGCTGGTGGCTCTGCTGCCTCTCTGGGTGCCCCCAGCTCTCCCTCCACCCTGGGAGATCCTGAAGCACTAGGGAGCCAGGGTTATTTACCGTCAAGTTCTAGTTTCTTCCTCTCCACCTCCTTCTTGTACTCCTCCAGCTCCTGGTCAGTGAGTTGGCTGAAGGGGTTGGGCACAGTCTCCTCTGAGTCGTCTTTGGTATCCGCATCGCCCTTGGACATCAGCTGGCTCTCTGTAGACTGAAAGTTAACCACAGAGTGTGTGTTGCTCTCTGAATGCCGTGGTTGGGGCCCAGGCCCGAGCTTCCTTTCAGACTCATGTGGCTGCCAGCGGTCTTGCTAGGGGCAGCGTGGCATGCAGCTCCTTGGAAACAGCTCGGGGCCTCTGGGTAGGGGTTGTTCATTCCTCCCCATGGCTACCTCACCCCCAAACCTGGGTTCTTTGCAACTACCTGGGTAAATGCAGGGAGTCCACCCTCTGCCCTAGAAATAAAATCAAAGGATGCTCCCAAGCAGAAGGAAGACACACGTTTATTGCAATCCCTCCTGTGGATGCTTGCAAGCCATCACTATGCAAATACAGTTGGCAGCCCAAAGTCAGTTAGCCAAAAGCCGGCAAGCAAAGCGTTGGCTCAAGCCAGCTTCATGCCAGCCATTCCCCACTACACCCTCCTCCCACCCCGACAGCAGCACAAGCCACAGCACACAGCAGTAAGTCAAATGCAAAACACACAATGGCTTCAGCGTTCTCAGTCCAAACAGTTAGTCCTGTTTTGCACACAGTCATAAATTACAAGGAGGCCAAGGTCCTGAATCTCAGATCTTCAACCTGCCTGTACTGCAGGTCCCTGGGGGACAGTGGCAACAATTCCTGGGGGGCTCATTGGCTGGAACTTGTGTGAGCTTCAGGAATCCTTTGACCTCTCTAGCCCATGACAAGGTCTAAAATTCAGACCCCATAGCCCTTTCTCCTAATTTGCCATCTTCATTGTGACCTTTGAGAATGCAGTGCTTGGAAGCTGAGGAGGAGTCAAAGAGTGTGAAACTCGGGAGGTGAGCCCACAACAGCTGGGCCACACCACACACTCCAGGCCACCTTCCCTGGCCTACCAGGTCCTCTGACAATGGGCCTTGGGCATCTTCCAAAAGAGAAGCAGCATTGGTTTATCTTAAGGAATCACAGAGTTCAAGAGAGAATCCAAGACCAGGATCCCCAAAAAAGAGGGATTCCAAGAACATGGTGTAAATGGCAGAGTTTTTAACAGTTTTGCTCACTGTACCGAACTATCACCACCACCACGCCAGTATCATGGGGTGTTTCTATCCTTGCTCCTGTGGCACATTGGGTGTTCCTCATCCTGGCTAGTGGAGGTGGGTGACCGTGCTGTTGCAATGACATAACCTTCACGCCTCCTGGCATGGGCACCCACCTTGTGGGCTGCAGCCTGATCTAAACTATCTCAATTTACTCTGCAGAGGGGAACAGTTCCTGTATTTTCCCCCTTCTTACCACTAAGGAATATGCCATGCCCACTGCTACCTTGCAATGAGTAACAATGATTTTCAACACAAACCAGAATTATGATCTTCACCCTTTTTGCTAAGCACTAGTAAAACACTGTCCTATCTCAGGCATGGAAACTTTATACTTTCTAACTCTATGTGGGTTTGTGTGGGCAACTAACTGCCCCTAACTGAGCACCAGTCCTTATATACATGCCTTCCCTCTGTGAGCACATGAGCATCTTCCCAGCGCTATGGCCTGATGATGCCATATCCACGCACAGAGGCCAGAAACGCTCAGGGCAGGCGGGCCTGGAGCAGCTGGGAGTCACCAGCCACCCTCCTGTGATGCCCACTTGCAGGATACCAATACAGGGCAGAGTGGAGTTCCATGGGTAAGGCATGGAAGTTAGCATCCCTTCTGAGGCAGGCCAGGCTCCCCTGCCCAGTACCCAGAGAGAGCAATTAGACACTGTCCCTGGCCCTCACAGCATCCGTCTTGTAGCAAGAGCACCAGCGCCCCGAATCATGGGGGATGGTGGGCATGAGGACTCAGGGGTCCTGCTGCCCAGCCCCAGGCACTGAAGACCCAGAAGGCAAACACGTTTCCCCTCCAGACAGGGGCAGCCTCTGCTGTACCGGGCTTCGACTCTTCTCAGCGATGACGCTCGCCAGGAGCTGGGATTGAGGCCCCGCCGACTTCACATCTTGTCGGTTTTGTTCTCGAATCTGTGTGGCAAGGGAAGGGGAGAGTGAGCTTGCTGTTCAGTGTCACAGAGTGGAGTTTGGGAGGGAGCATTTGGAAGGCATACTGGTGTCCAGCGTGTTCCGTGACTAGGGTCTACAAAGGTCCTTCCAGTGGGGTGGGGGCCTGTCTCCTCTAACACAGTGTGTGCCTTGAAGAGACAGTCTCCATGTCTGCTTCAGGGTGAATGAGTAGTTTATGTAAAATACCAGATTCTCATGCACTCTGAGGAGGTCATTTTTAAGAGGTGAACAAGGCATAGTAGCTCCTTGAAGGAGGTCCTCATGTTTTATCGAAGCCCCTGAGAAATTTCTTTAATATAACAGATTCCCGGGGCCACCCCACAACCACTGAATCTGAATCTGTCTGTGGGGAAGAACAGGGGATTGGCCGTGGAATCTGCATTTTAAACAAGCACTGCAGAGGGTCCTTGAACCACACATTAAATCACCATTCTGTGATTTTACCTTTTGGGGGTGGTCTACTACAACTTAGTTCTTAAAGTAACATGAGAAATATGAGTGAGTGAACTATAAAGCAAAGGTCGAGAAATAAACAGAAAAGATTTTGAAATTTTAAAAATGAGCCAAAAGAAAAGTAGCATAAAATTCATAAAAACTCAATTTGTGGGCAGGTTTCTTAGACATATCTAATGTCTCAAGCAAGTATCTGTGTCTGAGGGTTATTTAGGACCACATAAGTACAGGAGTGAGCACAGCGCTAGAGTATGGCCAATGAATAGTAGCTTCTTCCCCACAAGAGGCATCTGGGGTGTTAAGACAGGTGCACCCTGGGAACTCATCTCACGTTTGTGAGACCTGAGACTGCTCCCTGCTTGTGGGAGAAGCGATGGCAAGGCAAGCAGCTCCCACCTTACCTTGTTCCGCATGTCCAGCACTTCTTGGGGGTCGGTATAGAGAGGCACAAATTGGTTTGGGTTTTCGATCCGTATTGGCATGCCACTGCTGGATTTCTCCACTTCATCAGCCTTCATCCACTGAACACATACAAGGCCAGGTGGGTAAGGCAAAGGAATAAAGTCACCATGTCCTCCCCCATGGCCCACCCCCTGAGATCTGGGCCATGTGGCCTACACAGAAGGTCAGCAGGCCTACATAAAGATGTTCTCTCTTCTTGGGTCTCTTTCATGTCTGTCTGTTTCCCAGAAGAGACATGGGTAACAAACGACCCAGCTGTCAAAGAAGGTCCCTCAGGTCAACAGTCAGTCATAAAGAGCACTGGAGACTAGGGCTCAGAACCTTGACAACCAGCTTTGAGAAACAGGTAGCCACTTGAGCTTCAGTATCAAAGGACTTAATGATTTTTTAATTTGCAGGGCTTCATTTTTTTTTTATGAAGAGCTATTCTATTTGGCTGCTAGTTAACTTTAATGTTAATGAAAAATCAAATTAAGAGTGGATGTGTATGTATGTGTATGTGAGAGAGAGAGAGAGAGAGAGAGAGAGAGAGAGAGAGAGAGAGAGAGAAAGGAAGGAAGGGGGAGAGAGAAAGAGAAAGAGAGGAGGACAGAGAGAGAAGAGGGGTGGGGAAGAAGACTACATAATAGAAATTAATATCCCACCTGCCTCCTGGGTTTACATCGGATGTACAGTCCAAATGTTGGATGGCCATGAACTTTGCAGAAGCCCCCTCTGCATGGGGGAGCAAGAAGCAAAAACCAATTGTTCCTAGGTTGTGTGCTGTTGAGAGTGAGGTCCAGCTGTGCCCTGGAGAAATCTGCTCCTCAGGCCCCAAAATCTCAATGCAGAGGTGCAACAAGGTGGCCAGAGATTTTTGTGGGCATGAGCAGCTGCTCCCAGATGCCCAATAGGAAGCCCTAAAGGGAAACTGTAATAACCCAGACCTGGGGATATTTGTTCTGTTCCCCCTTTAAAGCTGTCTAGCCCACAGAGGTAGCCAGGCACCCTCCCTCCTGATCTCCTTACTGTGGTCTTGGGCCGGGGGCTGCCCATGCTCCTCTGGACCTCGTCAGCCACGTTGACCCGTAGGTAGGTATTGGGCGTGTTGAGCCAACGGGTCTTCTCCTTCTGCTGTTTTTGGGCATGCTGCCGCAAGGCAGGCATTGGGACCCCGTCCTCCTCAAACACGAAGGCTGTGACGGTGGCTGGAATCTCCACCTCACTTTTGTGTTTGGTTTTCTCTTGAACAAAGGGATAGCGGTATGTGTAGCCTGTTCTGTAACCCTAAACAAGACAGAAATAGAAAGAATCACTTACTGTGGGGAAAATGGCCTCCATGCACATATCCCACACACACTTGTCCCTTCTCTCTAAGGGATTCTGTTTAAACCAAAATCTCCGTAACACAACATAGGCCTTGCTGTTCCTTTTTTGTGTTTCAGAATTGCTCCCTCATCCTGATCCCCCAACATCTTCCTCCCTTCACCCCAACAAGCCCTCTGATTAGAGCTGAGAAAATCCCTAGAATCCCAGACAGGGCTCCTCACTCTAATAGTGCCTCAATTTTTCATCTACCCCAGTGGTTCTCAACCCTGGCCACACTTCGGGATCACTTGGGAGCTTTAAAAATGCTGGTGCCTGGGCCCCTCAGAGCTGCTGATTTCCACGGACAGTGGTGCAGTCTGGGATGCAGGATTTCTGAAACCCTCCCAGATGATTCTAAAGTCAACCTATATTTTCTCGACTCCAAGGCTTCTTAACTATTTCCTTCTTAGAACCCTGAAATCGGACTCAAAAACATCCCTGCTTCTAAGCAAGACCATATCCCAAGGTGGAAATAAGTGATGATTGGTTGAGAACATTCAGTCATTTTGCTTGGCAGCTTCTGAAGCAATAATTTCTTGACTTTGCCTACCTTCTTCCTTTATTTTTTTAAATTAAAGAGGCATTAAGATATTTTTATGATTGTAAAGGAAATATAGACCTATCTAGAAAAATCAGGCAATATGGAAAAACATAAAGAAAAATGGGGGGGGGGATGTCTTGGGGGCTCAGTCGGTTAAAAATCTGACTCTTGATTTCAACTCAGGTCATGATTTCCTGGTTCATGAGCTCGAGCCCTGCATCAGGCTCTGAGCGGACAGTGTGGAACCTGCTTGGGACTCTCTCTCCCTCTTTGTCTCTGCCCCTCCCCTGCTCTCTCTCTCTCTCAAAATAAATAAACATTAAAAAAAGAAAGAAAAAAGTGGGTTTTATATAAAAATCTCATCCCCAGAGAAAACTAATAAAAATCTTTGTGGCCATCTCTGTAAACACACACACACACACACACACACACACACACACACACAAATACACATATATATGTAAGTATATACATAATATATAACTATAGGATACATACAGTAATTATATATAACATATATAAAATAGTATATAAATGGGACCATACTGCATAAACAGATTTATAAGCTGCTTTTCTAGCTTACCAATGTGTTTTTGGAGATTTTTTTTCATGTTATTGAACCTATAAACACACAGAAACCTTTTTTTTTTTAATTTTTTTTTAACGTTTATTTATTTTTGAGACAGAGAGAGACAGAGCATGAACAGGGGAGGGTCAGAGAGAGAGGGAGACACAGAATCTGAAACAGGCTCCAGGCTCTGAGCCATCAGCACAGAGCCCGACGCGGGGCTGGAACTCACGGACCATGAGATCATGACCTGAGCCGAAGTCGGACGCTCAACCAACTGAGCCACCCAGGTGCCCCAGAAACCTTTTTTTTTAATATGAAATTTGTTGTCAAATTGGTTTCCATACAACACCCAGTGGTCATCCCAACAGGTGCCCTCCTCAATGCCCATCACCCACTTTCCCCTCCCTCTCACCCCCCATCAACCTTCAGTTTATTCTCAGTTTTTAAGAGTCTCTTATGGTTTGGCTCCCTTCCTAACTTTTTTTTTCCTTCCCCTCCCCCATGATCTTAAGTTTCTCAGGATCCACATAAGAGTGAAAACATATGGTATCTGTCTTTCTCTGCCTGACTTATTTCACTTAGCATAACACTCTCCAGTTCCATCCACATTGCTACAAAGGGCCATATTTCATTCTTTCTCATTGCCACATAGTACTCCATTGTGTATATAAACCACAATTTCTTTATCTATTTGTCAGTTGATGGATATTTAGGCTCTTTCCACAATTTGGCTATTGTTGAAAGTGCTGCTATAAACATTGGGGTACAAGTGCTTCTGTGCATCAGCACTCCCACACAGAAGCCTTTAAACAGCTACAGAATATGCCAATGAATGAATATACCATAATTTATCTAACCAATAGTGGTAGATACTTTGTCATTTTCAAAATATTATAAACAACCCTGAAATAAGTATCTTTATACATTTAACCATACTATCTATAAAAAATAGTAATTTTGGGGGCAGCTGGGTGACTCAGTTGGTTAAGCGTACAACTTTGGCTTGGGTCATGATCTCACAGTTTGGGGGTTCGAGCCCCATGGAGCCTATTTCAGATTCTGTGTCTCTCTCTCTCTGCCCCTCCACCTCTTGTACTGTTTCTCTTTCTCTCAAAAATAAACATTAAAAATTTTTTTTAATAGTAAATTTGTTTCCTTTTCAATATTTTATTTTTATGCCTCCCATTTTAGATTGAGGTCCAATATTATTCTAGAATAATATTAAAAGTGCTGACAGCAAGAATCATTGTTTTGTTTCAAAATTTAATGGAAATGCTTTTACTTCTACTTCTAGTGTTTTACCATGATTTATTTTATCATGTTAAATGTCCTCCTGTCTTAACAGCTATATTTATAAGTCGATATATTTTTATCAAATAACTTCTGATACTAAAATGACCAAAAGGTTTTTATCCTTTGACTCATTAATATCATAAAATACATTTAAAAGATTTATAATATTAAACCATCCTTGAATACTAGGAATGAGCCTTCACTTGGTTATTAGGTATTATTATTCAATGTTATGCCAGATACTATCTGCTAGTGTTCAGAAAGCATTTTTCATCAACTCAAAGACTGGTCTGAATGTATTATGATCATTATGGTTTTGTGTCCTGTTTTCATCCTCTGAAACAGTGTAAGATGGCACAAGAATTGTCTGTTTCTTAAAGATTTGAAAGAATTCCTGTATGAAACTTTCTGGCTCTGGTGCTTTACTTAGGCATGGATTACTCGGCACACGAATGTTAATGGGAATTATATTTTCGTGTGGATTGTATTTTTCATCATTATAACGTGGTCCTCATGGTCAGTCTCATAATAATGTGGAGATGGTTTGGAGGGACTGGAGGCAAGGGGAAAAAGATTAATTATCACAATGACCTGGACACAATAAAGAGGGTCCAAGGTAGTAGCAATGAGGAGGGGAACATGAATTAGATATAGAAACGGTCTAAGGATAGGTTTCATCCTTCACTTCTCTGAGCAATCAATGTTATAGTCTCTTCCTGCAACCAGTACCTCATGGTGCATGCTTTCCTCTTGTTCTCCAATTGTCCCCTGTTTATAGGTCGTATCATCAACTAAACTATTAGCCCCTAGAAGGAAGAACGTCTTAACATTCTTTTGTATCCTTTCAAGCCCATTCCTGGACACATACCAGTTAACTCCTTGCAGGATTGATTCGTTCAATCATTATGACAGCATGTTGTTAGAATACTGCTCACCAGAATAAGGAAATTAGTATATTACGTGTTTTCTACATTAAAATCATGAGATAAGAAAGGCAGAACTAACCACAAAGGAGTGAACTGAGCCACAATATAAGATGGCATCCACAGCCCTTAGAAGGGGTGGCAAAGGCCATCATTTAAGAAGACTCAACTACTATTAGAATGACCACAAATTCTGAGTCAGGTGCCAATCAATGAGGCCTTCACAACTTAACCCTGATGCTGGCAGTTCTCACGCCCACCTTATTGTCCCACTGACTGGTTACAGGGGGCTGAGGCTCAAGAGACTGGCCTGAAAGGACAATGGCACAAGACTCACCAGGTTGTCCAGCATCCTCATGAGGGCCTCAAACTCGTGCTCCCCCAGCCGGCTCTTCTGCATGGGTCCGAAGGTGCTCCCTGCCCACTGCACAGAGCCTACTTCGTGGGGTCGGTGCTTCTCCTGCTCCAGGAGGATGAGGTTCTCCACTCCCCCAGCGCTGGACAGGGCGGACACCTGCGGCAAAGAGCAGAGAGACCTCAGTTTGTGTGTGTGTGTGTGTGTGTGTGTGTGTGTGTGTGTGTGTGTGTACACATGTCTAGAAATGTGAGCTGCATGTGACTTTTTCCTCCCAGAGGAAACTTACTGGGCATGCACCCATTTCCAGGAACAGAGGTATTAGCAATTTCTTCTTAGTGTTAGTTCTTAGAGACTACAGAGGAGGAGGAAATCACGCAAATGTTAAACCTTAAGAATAAAGCCATATGGAGGACTCAAAAGTTACCTGGGATACAGACCAACCTCAAATTGTGATTATTTTGCAGGTGGGGTCATACAGTAAGATCAGAAAGGGCTCCAAAGGGGCTTCAATTCTTGTCTGTAATATTTTATTTCTTAAAGAGGAAAAAATCAAGTAAAAAGGCTTTTACTTTTTAAATCTGAGTGGTGAATAGTGGGTGTATATTCTATTATTCTTCTGCACCTTTCTCTTTCTCTCTTCAAAATCTCTCCCTCTGTTGTTTTTTTGTTTTGTTTTTGTTTTTTTAGAAAAAAAGTCACTCGAAAGAAAATAGGCTAGCTTCGCAGGCAATAAAAAACATCAGAGTAGCCTGATGGCCTGAATTAACAGGTCTAAAGGAAGAATTCATCTTCAACAGTGGTATTAGTTGGTCAAGGAAACCCAGAAAAAGGAGATACATGATGTGCTGGTAGTACACAGCCGGGCGCTGTGCAGGAGTCAGGCAGCTTCACCAATGGACTTGGAGTATATGTCCCATCATGTCTCCATGGAAAGGGGCTATATAACAAGTGGTTGCAGGCAATGGACTCTGGGTATTAGGGCAAGAGGTGTGTGTATACAGCAGGCGATTTTAATGATCCTAAAAAACATTTCCTAATCTAACTAATCTCCTTATTTCCTAATTCTATATTCATCTAATGGTACATTCTATTTATTCCGTGAATCTGCCGCTCGGACATAATTGGTTATGATTTGGCTTCCAGGGTGAGTCCACCAACAGGGAGAGATGGTGGTTTCTGAGTATTATAGGTAGTGAGCCATGTGTTTTGTGCTGCAAATCTGATTGATATTTGATATCTCTTGTAAGCCTACTTATTCTAGGAGAATGCTCCGATTACATAAACATTCGGTGTTCCAGTTTTTACTGAAAATAAAAGTGTACAATTTAGCTTGCTGGCAAACATAAGCCTATGAAACCATGAGGCTCTGGGATACACCCAGAGTGTGTTAAATTCACCAATGTAACAAATGGCTCCCACGAGATGTCCTAGAGGTCAGCCAGGCCACCCCTGCAAGGTGATCCCTGTCACCCTGTGAAGTGGAGGGAGCAAGAACACTCATTTTCCATTCCCTCTTCATCCAAGACATGTGTTCAGTGGAAGCCTCCATTTTTATCTTACAAAGATGACTCCATATCCTGGCAAAAACAGAGACTTCAGTAGGCATTTACTCCCCTCTCCCACCAAAACTAAATGTCCCTGTCCAATATCCCTGGAAGATGCTCAGATCCGTGCCTACTGAGGTAGCCTACTATACTGTTGTCCAAATGTGAGAAGGGTTACAGTGAGTTCATACAGATTGCATTGAGTTCAAACCTCCCTCTTTGTTACGTGCATTCACTAGTTCCAGTTCTGCCCTCTGTTGCTGTATTTTCTAATGCTGAAGTCCCTCACACCTACACTGGGGCCGCATCGTGGGAATGCACTCTCAATGGCCATGAATTCCAACTGGTAGATCAATTACCTAGTTCATCGTGGGTCCCTATCTAGCCAAGGCAGGGCTTTAGCCCTGGGACCGTGAAACCCTGACTTGGAGTGCAGACTGTCAGTTGATGTTTCCCTGGCTGACTTGGAGTGAAACCCTGACTATCAGCTGATCTTTCCCACTGACCCTCATTGCCCCAAGAGGCAATGCAATGTAGTGTTTAAGGACATGGACTTGGGACATAGGCTGCCTGGGTTTGAATCCTGGCTCTGCTACTCACTCACTGTGTGACTTGCAGCAGTTATTTACCCTTTCTGTGCCTCAGTTTTCTCATCTGTAAAATGAAAATAGTAGGATCTACCTCATGAGTATTATGTAAGGCAATATTCGTGAAGTACCTAGAATAGCACCTGGTACATAGAGAGTGCCACATAAATGTTTATGATAAATAAATTCTGAGGTTTTACTATGAAAGAAACAATATGCCCTGGGGACTAGTCGTTATGGAGGAGGAAAGAATTGCCCACATCCTTACAAGAGCTGACTCCTTCCACCTCCCTTCCCTGCCCCCCATTAGTTTCCATGGTGATGGGTAGCAGATGGGGAAGAATTGCCTGAGCTTCTTCCCATCTGCCTGTAAGCAGAGCAGGGAGCTGCCTCTCTCAGCTGGGGATGACCCAGATTCCTAGAACCCCAAACTGATGGAGAGCAATGAGAACACTCTCCCCAAGGTGAATGGACTAGGCTTTTAGCCTTGAACCACTAAAATGACCACAGCCACATTTGCTTGTTTGCCAAGGTCACTGGGGGAGAAAAGCAGGCCCACAATGGAAATAGAACCTCAGTCCTGGCTGTTCAACTAGAAATGACCTTGGCCAGGGGCTGCAATCCCAACAGCATCTGTCAGCCCCTGGGATCGTTCATGCTTTAAACCATCCACACTTCTGGTCTAATCTTGCCTGTTTTGCTTCTATACCTTCCAGCTTCCTCTCTCTCTCTAGAAGCTTCCCTGTTCTACAAGCTGGGGAAAAAAGCCACTGGAGCTTTTCTGGGGGTTATTTGGCTCCATTGCCTGATGCACTTTAACAAGGTCACATCGAGTCAGTCCTGACTGAAAAGAAAGTGACAGCAGGCAGGGCCAAGAGAAGCAGCTGGGGCTGTTGGGGCCAGTGGCTGACAGCTCTGCGCTTTCATCCCCTCAGCTGCTAGACAGCCATCCTGCCTTTGGTTAAACTGCACAGAGGCCATTTCTTAGTGTGGAGCAGTCTTCACCATGTGGGGGGATACATGGGCATCTCTCTCCATTCATTTTAGGTCCATGCTGTCTTTGCAAAGTGATAAGAGCTATTTTCTCATGGAAGCCTCTTCTTCAGCAGGAAGGTGGGGAACTTGTAAGAGCTCAGATATGGGGGGAAACAAAGTGGGCATATCAGAGGCTCTGCCAGGTTCTAATGTCAGTCATGGGACAGAGCTCAGGGCCAGCATCTCTGGTTGGGGTAGGGAGGCCACCGCATCTGAAAGGTACTGCCTTGATCCTGGTTCTACCTTCACCTTCTCCGGTTCTGACCACTGCTGTTTGGGGGGTGGGGAGACTTCTTCTAACACCTATTCATCATTGTCTTAATAACTGTCCTCTCAACTTAGGCCTTTAAAAACCTTTGAGAAAGGTGCCACTTGTAGTCTCCACCTGGGATGCTTCTAGGATTGTCTCATTCTTCTGCCCACCCCTCAACTCCCAAGACAAAGGCAGGCCTTCTGTCTGTGGCACTGCTCTGCCTAGACAGGCCAGAAGAGAGCAGACAGGAGACCAAAGGACCTTGCAAGGAGCTGACTCATCCTGGAGCAGTTAGCCTTCCCGTGTGTCAACCGAGTCCTAAAAATACCATCAGCAACACCTCTCCTTGTCTGAAAGGCCCCATCCTCACAAGGACTCCACAGGCCCCATGTCTCCAGGTGAGGAAACATAGGCTATGGAAAGCAAGTCCCCGACCCAAAGGCACACATCCCAGAGCTGGGAAGGATGAAGTCCATTCAGCTTGCAAGGCCACCTTCCTCACCCCTGACAGCTTGCCACACTGAAAGGAGCATGTGTTTGGGTTATCCAACATTATTTTGTTAACTGGCAGAACTATAGGGTTTGTGCTTTCCTATTGCTTCTCCACCAATTCCTCTAGGGGGCCCATGATCACTGACACTCCCCACCCACCCTCTATCCCATCGCTTACTAGTTAGGGGAACTTTGTGATGGGCTCCCTGGACATTACTTTGGGGATTCCCTGGTGTTCAGGCTTGCCATGTCAAACTTCACCCTGGCCTGCTCTCCACTTCTCTTTCTGGGCTGGACCATGTTAATAGTATTTGCAAACTATACCCTCCAGGCAAAAAAAAAAAAAAAAGACCTACCAAATATGTCTATTTGGCATAGCTAGATGTAACAGTTATACCCCAGGTAGGACCTGAGCATGGTAAGAACTTTTATATGCCCTATTATGGTTTCTACCACCGTCCAATTGATGGGCCTACAAAAGTTCCCTGCCCTGAGCACTGACCCTCAAGAGGTAGGCAATGGTTGTTAGATAACAGTGATAAATATTTTAAAGATGCAAAACTGATTCTAATTGTGCAACTTTAGAAGGATAAGGTGGTTCCAAGGCAGAGAAACAGGGCAAGGCTTTCAGATGGCTGGCTCACAGGACTCCTTAAATCACAGCCAGGGGGGCCTGCGTCAGAGGCACTCTGGGGCCCACTCCCCAGAGGAACTTGCTCACCTGTATCTCACATGCAGCCTGCAGGTGGAAGACCTTATAAAACGCCTCCTCCACGGTGTCACCTAGAGCAACCACTCCATGGTTTCTTAGCACCAGGATCTGCAGAGGAGCAAACGGCCAATTAAAACTTCAAGTCTTTTAAACTTTAGTTAAGAAGGAGCGATTTTTCATTTATTCCAGATCAGTTTCCATATCCAATCCCAAAGCACCCTCCCTACCAACTCCTTGTTCATTCTCCCCCTACAAACATTCCTAGCTACCCCACATGTAATATTAACCCGAGGCATCATCCCTAAGAAATGGAAGATGCTTTGTAAAACTGAGACTAGGTAGCTTGCTGGATTTCTTTGGGCAATACCTGGATTTTTAGGCTTTGGAGGGCTTAGAAATCTAAAAAACTGGTGTCTGTTAAATTGAACAAAATTACTTGATGTCCAATATTAGGGACTAACCTCAAAGGCAACCTCTGGATCCTGTGACTTGGTTGACTTGGAAACCAAAACCCAAGGGGGTGGCTCTCTCAAGAGGTGGTTCTGAAGAAACAGGTGAGTCATGTCACCTCTTTGGACCTCAGGTCTCCTCTCCATGAATTCGGTGATGTCCTGCCAGCTCTAAGACCCTATAGCTCTGTGAAAGAAGCTGTAGTGACCTTCTACTCTAACTCTCTGGTTTTACAGAAGAGGAAACAGAGGCCTAAAGAAATTGAAAGTCTCCCAGCTAGTCAGGGGCAGAATCCAAACTAGAACCCAGGTGTTTTCACTGTTGGTGCAATGTTTGTGAGTCAGCCAGGAGCAGGGAGATAAAAGGGGTGGTGGTGGGGGAGAGAAACAGAAATGAATTTACACTAAGAGCCTGACTCCCCAAAGTTCAGATGCAGAAACTGTTCCTTGGTTAATTTTATCTTCAAGAACTCTCTGAAAACAGATGATGCCCACTTAGTAACAGGAACACAGATCGGTGTGTTGGATTTGTCCTTGCAGACCTCGGCTGAGGCCTAGTGGCCTCATCATCACAGTCTCTCTTGCTGAATGAAAACAGCTGGAGTTTTTTTCCCCTCAAGGGAAACAGGAAGGGATGATGACTCTGGCCTCCAAAAGACTTTGTAGATAGCAAATGCCCCATGTCTCAAACTCTGACAGCATTTCATAGATGTGAACATTTCCTCCTTCTCCGGGCATTGCTAATGAGGCATTAGAGAATGTCAGGAGAGAGTGGCAGGGATTTCTCCTCTGTGTCAGAGATGGGAAGACAGGGGCTCTCAGACTGGAAATGACTCAGGCAGTGAGTGCCTTTTGAGGACAGGAACAAGCATCCATCAGCCCAGGCTCCGTTCCAAAACTTCCTGTACTAAGCTGGCCACCCCTAATTATTTGCTGTTAAAATATAGGTCTTTAGATTTAAAAAAAACAATAGTGAGACTCTGTTTCTATCAAGTTAGCAAAAAAAAAAATGATAACAAGTTTAGGAAGACTAGGAAGCAGCGTTCTCACATACCAGATGCTGGGGAGGAGAGGGCAATTTGCCTATATGAAGTAAGAGTTCTAAAATGTGCATCCCAGGCATTTATCCTAAGGATGCAGTCTCAGGCATACACAGAGATTTAAATGAAAGAATTTTCATTGCATGTTGTTCATATCAAGGAAAAATTCAGGGGAAAAAACCCTCCAAATGTCCAACTACAGAAGACTGTTAAGGTAAAATGGTGACACAGCCATTCATATAATGAGGTATATTTTAATAATTTAAAATAGTGATTTAGAAAATAATAAAACACAACGGTATTTACTGGATATTGCTAAGGGAGAAAGGAGAATATATTTTATGATCCTAGTTTTATGAATATATGCGACTATATTTCGAGTGAGCACCAAAATCTCAGGGTAGTGGCATATAGAGAATCTTTTTTCACTTTTTTGTATATGTGCAACTTTGAAACATTGTCCACTGAACATGTGTCACTCACGATGTAGGCTTTTGACAATCCCACCCCAGAGTGTCTTCCCGGAACAGCTGAGCAAACCTTGCAGGTGGGTCCAAGGCACTTCTGCAGGCTGATTCGATCCGCTTCCTGCTCCATCCCACCATTGAAGTCATAGTAGGCCATGTCCCCCACCAGCAGGGCATTGTGGGAGACAGGCAGGAGGCCGCACTTCATGGCCGACACCTTCAGTGAGACAGTGGAATGGTTAGCACCTGCAGCTCCCCTAGCACCACCCTCTGCCTCTGCTGCACCTGATTGGGTCTGGCTTTCTGCTTCCTCTGATGTCTTTCCAGATTTCCCAAATCTTACCATTTTGATAGCAGCCATGTCAATATACCATTTTCTAAAACTGCTACAGAGAATGCCCTTGAGAGAGCTGATGCTGCTGCCCACTCCCAGCTCTTCTCTTGTCCTAGGACTCGGGGAAGAGGCTGGGGTGAGGCAGGGTCCAGGGTCCTCTGGGATGGGCTGGTGGAAGTCCTCAACCTTGAGGTCAGGGCAGAAACAGGGAGGCTCACTGAGAAGCCCCGTCTCACTCGTGACAGGGCAATAAGAGCACCAGGGAATAAGGTTAAAATCCATGCCCCACACCCTGCCTTTTATTAAAAGCAAGGGCATGGAGAGATTTAGGAGAGCTTCTTGCCTTTGTTCACTCATTCTGCCCCATGAGTAAGCCTGCAGAAATGGACACTCAGCACACATATATCATTCAGTCTTGGCCCAAATTCTGGAAAATCTGAATCCTCATAACTAGCGTACTTGGTAGAAAAAACCCGAGGCCAGTGACAAGTCTGCTCTGCCCCTGTAGGTATGAGGCCTCGTAGTCAGAAAGATGGGTTGAAGGCTGGGGAAACATCCAGAACTGGTTGGTGGTTGCCTTTCCAAGTGACACTGCTGCAAGTGTCTTAGGTACACATGGGGAAATTACCAGAGCCCTTGAACGGACAATCTGATACTTGAGGGTATCGCTTCTACTCTCTCCTGGTTTTCCTTGCTGCAATCCCAGCTCTCAGCCTACCTTGGGCAATGAGGAGTGGACAAGTCCAGGTTCCCACTGTATTACCTTTTATCAAGATCTCTCCTTACTAGAGAGAGGGGCTGGGGGCAGGCGTCAGCCCTTAGTCCAGTAGGAATGACCTGAACAGAAACTCAAGAGATGCCATTACCTGGGTCAGTGGTGCTTGTGTGTGTGTGTGCAGCAGGGTGGGGGATGCAGTAGAGCAGACATTACACATCTTTACCTTATCTCCCCAAACCAAGACTTTGGTGCTTAGAAAAATGGAGAGGATTAGTGTCCCCACGTTGGGTGTTCCCTCTCCTCAACTTGGCCTGAATTCCAGGAAATCTTTCCAGAACTGTTTTTAAAAAACAAGACTGCCACCAGCTTGGGGGGCTTAGGTCTTTTCTCAGGGAGAACCTCAGAGAAGCAGGTAGCAGGGGTCTGCCGCCAGCCTCAGGGTCTGAAATGCCGGCCTAAGGAGTGGACACTCACGGCTGCGGTGGCTGGCGTGTGCAGGTGGATGATGCAACGCACGTCGGGTCTGGCTGCGTAGATGGCCGAATGAAGACAGAAGCCCGTGGTATCCACTGGGAAGCAGCTGCTGCCCTTCTCCACCACCTCTCCCAGGATATTCACCTTGATCTGGGCCAATAATGAAGAGAGACTGATGGCCACAGGGCCGGCAGAGGCCCTCACGAGTCTCCCTGCCTGTGGGCCAGCATACGCCTACCCACTGTATTCAGACATTCCAGCACACCAGGAGCTAGGGCTGGGCTTGGTGTTGGGAGAAAAAGAGACCTGGTTTCTGCCCTCAGTGAGTATACAGGCCAACAGGCAACATGGGTGATTATAATTCAGCAGGAAAAATAATACAGCAGAGTTTCTCAAACTTTACTGGGTATAATAATCACCTGGAGATCCCATCAAAATGCAGATTCTGGTTCAGTAGCCAAGAATGGGGCCCAAGAGTCTACATTCCTAACAAGTTCCCAAGTGACACTCAGGCTGTTGGTCTACAGACCACAACTTGGGTAGAGGGGCTAGAAGACAGCCCATCACAGAATTCTCTAGAAACAGATGGAAGGAGTCTTTGATCCCAGTAAAAGAAGGAGATCAGAGAAGTCTTCCCAAAAGAAGTAACATCTGAGATGTTTTCTTGTTTTTTTACCCTTTACTTTGAATTTTTAAACATACACAAAGGTAAAGAGAGTAGTATAATAAACATCCATTTACTAATCACCCAAAAGTTAGGTCTTAAAGGACAGGTAGAAACTAGTCACTGGTCTTATAATATAATCTGCTTCTGAGGCCAAGGAGGTAGTAGGTGTCATGGCTAAAAATCACACATTCATGTGATGTGTGCGCGCACGCGCGCACACACACACACACACACACACACACACACACACACCTAATGGTGGCTCTGGCTGGCTCTGCACACAGTCAGGCTGTGGTGTTCCCTGCTTAGCATAAACAGTTTCATGGAACATCACCACTAGAGAAGGTCACTTTGTGACACAGCAAGACAAAAGACTATTCCTTAATCATGCTTAAGCATAGACAAAAACAACCCTGTGCAAGTACAATCATGTCCACACCTTCCTGGCTAACGGGAAACCCTGGAGCTTCTTTATCAATGGCAGCTTCTGCCTCGCTCCAATCCCCCACTCCTGCCTCACAGAACTGCCCCTATGCCTGACATTGCACTATCCAAGGCAGCACCCTCTTCTTAGCACCAGCCAGTTGTCCTAATGTCACTTCTGCACACAGCTGGCAGGGTACGATTGCTACATGGAAACCTGGCCACATCACTCACCTGCTTACAGTGCTTCAGAGGCTCTACACGACCAGCAGAATAAAGCGAAAGCACCATAACAAGGCTTTTGGTGCCATTTATCATCTGGTCCCTGTCCCCATTCCAGCCTCACTAATATGTGAGCCAGACGCAGCCACTCACTGTCCTCCCAAGTGCACCATGATCTGGCATGTGTCTGGCTTTGTGCGAACTGTCTTCCTGCTGAGGACACAATTGCCTCTGCCCAGCCCCTCCCTGCTGTCCCAGTCTATGTCTGCCTATCCTGTGGTTTCCTGGGGACTCAGTTCATTCACCACTGGGTCAACCCAACTCCTTTGCCCCTCCTGCTGGGGCTCCCTAAGCTTCCTGCTATAGGAGAGCATTCTTCACTCTGAATTTACTTGCCTGCTCCCCCACTAGGCCACGAATGCCTTAAAGGCAGAGCCTGTGCCTCCTTGTGTCTTTGGTTCCAGTCTGACTCAACCATGACCTTGTTAGGTGGCCCTGTGCAAGTCACTTACCTCCCTGGGCATCAGCATCCTCTCTTCCCTGTAAAGTGGCCTTGGCAGTCCTCATGGTCCTGCCCTGCCCAAATACACTGTGACTTTGTCAGCTGGCTCTTTTAACTGCAAGCCTGGACTCAACATGTGAGAGTGTGTCAAGGCTGGCAGAGGCCTGGAGGTGGCACCCTCTGGCCTCGGCTGTGCAGCACAGATGGTGTAGCCCCCTGCAACCACTGGCCCTCTTCCGCTTGTAAGACAGTCCTTTCTACTGTCTTCCTTTTCCCACCCAGGAATCTTTCCTGATCAAGACCAACTTCTGGAACTTTCTTCCTACTACACCTAAAAGGAGCAAGAGAACCAAAAGGGGTCCCGGAAGCTATCTCGAATGGCACCAGCACTAGGCAGGTCTTGCAGAGTGCTTGAGAGAAAGTACTGGCTGTTGTTCTAATATATCCCCGAATCTAGTAAGACCTCCCCACTCCCAGCCTTTGGGGTCCAATCCCAGGCATAGGAAGACCCCATGTCCGTCTCCTCCATCTCCCCCTCCTCCTCCTCCTCCTCCTCCTCCTCCTCCTCCTCCTCCTCCTCCTCCCTCCAACTGCGCTTGTTGCCTGCACCTTGCATTTGGTCTCATGGTTGGGTTGTGCTATGGGTTTTCTGCTTCAGGGCCATGTGTCTTCTCTGGCCCACCAGACTGCAAGCTCCACAAGGGACAGAACAACAGCGGCTAATCTGGAGATGGCCTGTCACTCTAGGCTGCTGTTGTTTCAACAAGGAATAGGCAGCGAGATGCCAGACTGTACTCACCAGGCTGGATGCGGTGACTTCACTACAAGAAACTCCCTTAGGGCTAATCAGGAAGTGATCCTGTTCCTTGCTGACTCTCAGCTGGAAGGAAGACACATGTTGTCAGTGGCAAGGAGAGAGAGGGATCATTTCCAAGGACTCTCTGCTTGAATCCCCTCTTCCCCTGACTCCATTGCATCTAAAACTTCCTCCCAGGGACCCTTATCTCCCTCCAGCATATGAGAGATGAAGAAGATCCAGCCTTTATTTGGAACTGGGGCAATGGGCCCACAATAGGAATCTCCCAATGATCAGGGGTAGCCCTAGAAATAGGCTCCAGGAGTTCCTAGCTCCTTATCTAGAGAAGTGGCCACGAGTGACCACAATGGTTAGAAACCTTGAAAGGGCTCAGTGCATGACCATGCCAACAGCAGGAGTTCTCCCTTCCGATTTTGTCAAGGCCACACACAGTGCCCACCCCACTCCAAGATGCTCTCCTCACCGTAACGTAGGTGTCACTCAGCTGGGCCCAGCCATAAAGGTCTAAGAGACGGTACACGCTGCTGATCTTGCACCGCATGAGCCGCTCTCCCTTGGCCAGGTTCAAGGTGTCAGCTGTGTGGAGGTCATTGATGGGTGTCATCATGGAGAAGTCTGCAAGGAAACAGGGCGGGGACAGGGCAGCTCTCAGGGTCAGGGCTCCTGTCTGCCCCCCTTCCTTCCTTTCCCTACTCCTCTCCAAATTCTCACTGGCACTACAACTGCACAAAACTTCCACAGGCAGGGAATTAAATATTCTTTGACTCTTACCCAGGGGGAAAATGTCCATAGAATGGATAGTTGTGCCCAAGTAAGTCTTCTGCTTATTCAGATAAAAATGGCATTGCTTTTGATCAAAACTCATGGCAATAGTCAAACCACAGAATGGAGAGTTCTCAGAATGCCAAGCCTACAATAAATCCTGAAGGTGGACACTGAATAAAAGCAGAAGTAAGTTTCTGAGCAGAAATAGGGATATATTTCATCAACTAGTTTTCATGAAGAAGTTCCTAATCATTAGACCTGCTATATCATATTGTTTAAATTATATCATGTAATATAACTTCTCCTCTGCTTTAGAAACAGGGAAAATTAGAAAGCCAAGTCAGGCAGGAAGTCAATTCCTCAACCTTTTCTGACAAGTCATAAACTTCCAGAAGTCAGTATGGCTGGCTGAAAGGCTTCAGGCCTCAGGCAGGCCACATCTTTTCCCCTCTGGATGTGCAGTCCCTTGGTTACTTATGGTTCTTTCTGGGAATTTGGAGGGATGTGGAAAGGATTTGGAAATTGGCCTAGAAGATTTGATGGTCCTATCCTCAGGGTACCCAAAGGGTCTAGGGGTGATGTCCAGTCTATCCCATTAAAAATGATGACTGCTGCCTGTACACCTCCAGAAGGCATAAGAGGGTGTCTGAGACCAGCACTTCTGATTAGTATCCTGAAACCAATAAAAGAATCAATAGGAGAGGGTTCTGGCTTAAAATGATGTCTGGCTGGGAGCCTCCTGATGATGCCTCTCCCAGCATCTCACTAAAAACTTTAATGGATTCAAATGCCCTTTAGAAGCTTCCACCATCTCAATAACCTCACTACTACACAATGTGATATATGTCCTATATCAGGTTTGCCGTTAGTTGAAATGATGAGGTTGTTTGCAGAAGTGAGGGTGGATCAGGTGCTGTTGGGCCTATGTAAAGCAAACAGAACCAACCTCAAAACACCCCATGTCAGGAATATGCCCCCAGAAAGCCTGTGACCACCAGAGGGATACCTCCAGGGCATGTGTCCAGTAACCATGGTTGACAGAGAAAGAAGTGGCCCAAAGGCTCAGCTGAACTGGCAAAAAGAACAACAAAATTCTAAAGTCAACAATTTCTAATTGGAATTGACCAGTCTGGGATCCTTTCTTCCTCTCTGTGCATTCCCTAGACAAGCAATTACCTCTTTACTTCATCCCTAGCAGCAAGAAGGGAGGGATATCAAAAGCAACCCCGCCCCCATATAAAGCCAGGCAAGAGGGGCTATCCATGATTTCTTGGAATCCTTCTTTTACAAATAACTATGGAGTCCCAGGGATGGCCAGGAGGCCAGAATAGATCTAAAAACATGCCATCACATCTTCCGTGTCCTGTATCAGTGTCCCCCTTCCCCACTCCATGGAGCTTTGCTGTAAGGATTATCCCACCCACAGGCCCACGGTGGGAGAAGAGACCAGAAGCTTCCACCAGCAACTCAGAACCTCTGCTCTCAGGGTTTTAAGAGAAATAATGCTTGTTCTG
Organism: Panthera uncia; assembly: GCF_023721935.1. Taxonomy (NCBI): domain Eukaryota; kingdom Metazoa; phylum Chordata; class Mammalia; order Carnivora; family Felidae; genus Panthera; species Panthera uncia. Next base: position 85,302,905 of record NW_026057578.1, read on the forward strand.
ACCAGCCTCACAAAAGTTAGGATACTGAGTGCCAGGTTTATGACTTAGATCTAACCAAGCCATTTACTCAAGGGACCTAAGAAAACACAGAAAAAGATGAAAACTCACTAACCCCTCTGGGAAAGCTAAGACTGAAGGACACACTATTGCAAAAAAAAAAGAAACCAAAATAAAAACACAGAACCACCACAAAATTCTAAGGCAAATGGAGCTGGACAAAGAACAACCTATCTGTGCGCGAATTCATGACTCTTGGAACCTCCCCTGTCCACAATCCCTGACTCAGATACCCTGGACATAGACTAATCAGATTTTCAGGCATCCAACTGTCTTTCTGACAGATGCTGGCCAGTAAGGCAGTAAGAATTCTGGTCAGCTCTATTTCTCTCCCAAAAGAAAGAGTATAAGGTCAGAGACATGAAAACGATGAGAAAAAATAGGATAGCTATGGAAGACAAAGACCAGAGAGTCAGCATACAGATAATTAGCATCAATATAACAGAAACAATTTCTGAACTGAAAAAGAGACCTGTGTAACTAAGTTATAAGGATTTACTACATGCCAGAGGGAAAAGTCCATAAAGAGAAAAAGCCTATAATTATATGCTTCCTGACACATTTCTGAAATACAAGGATAAGGAGAAAAAAATGCACAAACACCTACAAAAAATTTAGGTTACCTACAAAGTAACAAAAAAATAGGCTGTTTCAAATTTCTCTGCTATAGCAATAGATGCCAGAAGACAATGCTACAGGAGGTTTACTAACAAACAACACTAAAATAAAGTGACATAAAGCAGGTAAAAAGAAAACAGTCACCAAAACTATGCCCAGAAAATGTAAACAAAAATAAACAGAGATCATAATACTATTATCAAAATAGAAATCAGGGAAAGCACGTCCTTTTGGAATATTCATCCTTGGCACCAAGAAGGGAGGTATAACAAAAGCATAAGGAACCCAGACAAAGCCAGGCAGCAGAGGTCACTGTTGGGAGGACCATTGTATATATTATTCTACATGAAATAAACCTATAATGCATAATGAAGCTACAGCTATAAAGAACACTTTTGCTTTGGATAATGTTTCAGCAAGGTACAAAGCAAAAGCCATCAGAAATACAAAGATAAATGAACAGTAATCAAATATACAGAGGAAAACAACACAAATCTCACTTTTTATAAAATTGAAAATAATAAATGAAGATACAGATTAAACACTATGCCCTAGAGATAGAATCTACATATCATTTAAAAATTATATTAGGGCACAAAGAAAATCTCAGTAAATCCCCAACATAGACATTAAATAGGCCAAATTACCCAAACACAATGCAATAAAATTAGACATTATCAACAAACCTTTAAAATAATACAAATTAAACCACTTGGAAATGAGAAAGCACACTCCCAGACAGTTCTTAGAATAAAAATAAAATCAAAGCAGCAACTGCAAACTATCTGTAAATTAACAATAAAGGAAATACTGTGTCAAAATTAATGAGGTAAGACCAAACTTACATTCAGAGAGAAAAAATTCATAGCCTAAAATGTCTTTATTATTGAATTAGAATGAAAATAAAGTATTCATTTTATTCTATTCAAGAAAAAAATATAAATATCAAAATAAACCAAAGAAAACTTTTGGAAAATAATTAATGAATAGAAAAACAAAATCAATGAATTGGGAAACTCGAAAATTAGTAGAATACATAGATCCAAGAATTGGCTTATGCAAGATACATGAATAAACCAACACCTGGATTGGCTGTAAAAAGAAAGGGGGAATACACAACACCAGAAATGAGAATGGGATGTCATCTCGTCCATAACTGAAAGTTTAAATGGTAGAAAGATGGTACATCACTCTAATAATTTTGAGGCTCTCTATGAAATGAATCATTTATTTAAAATATATGGCCAAAATTTACTCAGGACGTAGCAAAATAAATTTTTTAAAGACCCTAGATAAAACTGAGAAAAAAAATGTTATCAAAAATGTTGCCTATCCACACGCCAGTCTGACTGTGGCCCCAGCGGTGGGCTGGGGGCAGACATCAGGTCGGACTGCGGCCCCGCCCACCAACTCCAGTTATACACCACAGCACAGGGGAAGTGCCCTGCAGGTCCTCACCACTCCAGGGACTATCCAAAATGACCAAACGGAAGAATTCCCCTCAGAAGAATCTCCAGGAAATAACAACAGCTAATGAACTGATCAAAAAGGATTTAAATAATATAACAGAAAGTGAATTTAGAATAATAGTCATAAAATTAATTGCTGGGCTTGAAAACAGTATACAGGACAGCAGAGAATCTCTTGCCACAGAGATCAAGGGACTAAGGACCAGTCACGAGGAGCTGAAAAACGCTTTAAACGAAATGCAAAACAAAATGGAAACCACGACGGCTCGGCTTGAAGAGGCAGAGGAGAGAATAGGTGAACTAGAAGATAAAGTTATGGAGAAAGAGGAAGCTGAAAGAAAGAGAGATAAAAAAATCCAGGAGTATGAGGGGAAATTAGAGAACTAAGTGATACACTAAAAAGAAATAATATACGCATAATTGGTATCCCAGAGGAGGAAGAGAGAGGGAAAGGTGCTGAAGGGGTACTTGAAGAAATTATAGCTGAGAACTTCCCTGAACTGGGGAAGGAAAAAGGCATTGAAATCCAAGAGGCACAGAGAACTCCCTCCAGACGTAACTTGAATCGATCTTCTGCACGACATATCATAGTGAAACTGGCAAAATACAAGGATAAAGAGAAAATTCTGAAAGCAGCAAGGGATAAACGTGCCCTCACATATAAAGGGAGATCTATAAGACTCGTGACTGATCTCTCCTTTGAAACTTGGCAGGCCAGAAAAGCTTGGCACGATATCTACAGTGTGCTAAACAGAAAAAATATGCAGCCGAGAATCCTTTATCCAGCAAGTCTGTCATTTAGAATAGAAGGAGAGATAAAGGTCTTCCCAAACAAACAAAAACTGAAGGAATTTGTCACCACTAAACCAGCCCTACAAGAGATCCTAAGGGGGATCCTGTGAGACAAAGTACCAGAGACATCACTACAAGCATAAAACATACAGACATCACAATGACTCTAAACCCGTATCTTTCTATAATAACACTGAATGTAAATGGATTAAATGCGCCAACTAAAAGACATAGGGTATCAGAATGGATAAAAAAACAAGACCCATCTATTTGCTGTCTACAAGAGACTCATTTTAGATCTGAGGACACCTTTAGATTGAGAGTGAGGGGATGGAGAACTATTTATCATGCTACTGGAAGCCAAAAGAAAGCTGGAGTAGCCATACTTATATCAGACAAACTAGACTTTAAATTAAAGGCTGTAACAAGAGATGAAGAAGGGCATTATATAATAATTACAGGGTCTATCCATCAGGAAGAGCTAACTATTATAAATGTCTATGCGCCAAATACCGGAGCCCCCAGATATATAAAACAATTACTCATAAACATAAGCAACCTTATTGACAAGAATGTGGTCATTGCAGGGGACTTTAACACCCCACTTACAGAAATGGATAGATCATCTAGACACACAGTCAATAAAGAAACAAGGGCCCTGAATGATACATTGGATCAGATGGACTTGACAGATATATTTAGAACTCTGCATCCCAAAGCAACAGAATATACTTTCTTCTCGAGTGCACATGGAACATTCTCCAAGATAGATCATATACTGGGTCACAAAACAGCCCTTCATAAGTTTACAAGAATTGAAATTATACCATGCATACTTTCAGACCACAATGCTATGAAGCTTGAAATCAACCACAGGAAAAAGTCTGGAAAACCTCCAAAAGCATGGAGGTTAAAGAACACCCTACTAACGAATGAGTGGGTCAACCAGGCAATTAGAGAAGAAATTAAAAAATATATGGAAACAAACAAAAATGAAAATACAACAATCCAAACGCTTTGGGACGCAGCGAAGGCAGTCCTGAGAGGAAAATACATTGCAATCCAGGCCTATCTCAAGAAACAAGAAAAATCCCAAATACAAAATCTAACAGCACACCTAAAGGAAATAGAAGCAGAACAGCAAAGGCAGCCTAAACCCAGCAGAAGGAGAGAAATAATAAAGATCAGAGCAGAAATAAACAATATAGAATCTAAAAAAACTGTAGAGCAGATCAACGAAACCAAGAGTTGGTTTTTTGAAAAAATAAACAAAATTGACAAACCTCTAGCCAGGCTTCTCAAAAAGAAAAGGGAGATGACCCAAATAGATAAAATCATGAATGAAAATGGAATTATTACAACCAATCCCTCAGAGATACAAACAATTATCAGGGAATACTATGAAAAATTATATGCCAACAAATTGGACAACCTGGAAGAAATGGACAAATTCCTAAACACCCACACTCTTCCAAAACTCAATCAGGAGGAATAGAAAGCTTGAACAGACCCATAACCAGCGAAGAAATTGAATCGGTTATCAAAAATCTCCCAACAAATAAGAGTCCAGGACCAGATGGCTTCCCAGGGGAGTTCTACCAGACGTTTAAAGCAGAGATAATACCTATCCTTCTCAAGCTATTCCAAGAAATAGAAAGGGAAGGAAAACTTCCAGACTCATTCTATGAAGCCAGCATTACTTTGATTCCTAAACCAGACAGAGACCCAGTAAAAAAAGAGAACTACAGGCCAATATCTCTGATGAATATGGATGCAAAAATTCTCAACAAGATACTAGCAAATCGAATTCAACAGCATATAAAAAGAATTATTCACCATGATCAAGTGGGATTCATTCCTGGGATGCAGGGCTGGTTCAACATTCGCAAATCGATCAACGTGATACATCACATTAACAAAAAAAAAGAGAAGAACCATATGATCCTGTCAATCGATGCAGAAAAGGCCTTTGACAAAATCCAGCACCCTTTCTTAATAAAAACCCTTGAGAAAGTCGGGATAGAAGGAACATACTTAAAGATCATAAAGGCCATTTATGAAAAGCCCACAGCTAACATCATCCTCAACGGGGAAAAACTGAGAGCTTTTTCCCTGAGATCAGGAACACGACAGGGATGCCCACTGTCACCGCTGTTGTTTAATATAGTGCTGGAAGTTCTAGCATCAGCAATCAGACAACAAAAGGAAATCAAAGGCATCAAAATTGGCAAAGATGAAGTCAAGCTTTCGCTTTTTGCAGATGACATGATATTATACATGGAAAATCCGATAGACTCCACCAAAAGTATGCTAGAACTGATACATGAATTCAGCAAAGTTGCAGGATACAAAATCAATGTGCAGAAATCAGTTGCATTCTTATACACTAACAATGAAGCAACAGAAAGACAAATGAAGAAACTGATCCCATTCACAATTGCACCAAGAAGCATAAAATACCTAGGAATAAATCTAACCAAAGATGTAAAAGATCTGTATGCTGAAAACTATAGAAAGCTTATGCAGGTAATTGAAGAAGATATAAAGAAATGGAAAGACATTCCCTGCTCATGGATTGGAAGAATAAATATTGTCAAAATGTCAATACTACCCAAAGCTATCTACACATTCAATGCAATCCCAATCAAAATTGCACCAGCATTCTTCTCGAAACTAGAACAAGCAATCCTAAAGTTCATATGGAACCACAAAAGGCCCCGAATAGCCAAAGTAATTTTGAAGAAGAAGACCAAAGCAGGAGGCATCACAATCCCAGACTTTAGCCTCTACTACAAAGCTGTCATCATCAAGACAGCATGGTATTGGCATAAAAACAGACACATAGACCAATGGAATAGAATAGAAACCCCAGAACTAGACCCACAAACGTATGGCCAACTCATCTTTGACAAAGCAGGAAAGAACATCCAATGGAAAAAAGACAGTCTCTTTAACAAATGGTGCTGGGGGAACTGGACAGCAACATGCAGAAGGTTGAAACTAGACCACTTTCTCACACCATTCACAAAAATAAACTCAAAATGGATAAAGGACCTGAATGTGAGACAGGAAACCATCAAAACCTTAGAGGAGAAAGCAGGAAAAGACCTCTCTGACCTCAGCCGTAGCAATCTCTTACTCGGCACATCCCCAAAGGCAAGGGAATTAAAAGCAAAAGTGAATTACTGGGACCTTATGAGATAAAAAGCTTCTGCACAGCAAAGGAAACAACCAACAAAACTAAAAGGCAACCAACGGAATGGGAAAAGATATTTGCAAATGACACATCGGACAAAGGGCTAGTATCCAAAATCTATAAAGAGCTCATCAAACTCCACACCTGAAAAACAAATAACCCAGTGAAGAAATGGGCAGAAAACATGAATAGACACTTCTCTAAAGAAGACATCCGGATGGCCAACAGGCACATGAAAAGATGTTCAACGTCGCTCCTTATCAGGGAAATACAAATCAAAACCACACTCAGATACCACTTCACGCCAGTCAGAGTGGCCAAAATGAAGAAATCAGGAGACTATAGATGCTGGAGAGGATGTGGAGAAACAGGAACCCTCTTGCACTGTTGGTGGGAATGCAAATTGGTGCAGCCGCTCTGGAAAGCAGTGTGGAGGTTCCTCAGAAAATTAAAAATAGACCTACCCTATGACCCAGCAATAGCACTGCTAGGAATTTATCCAAGGGATACAGGAGTACTGATGCATAGGGGCACTTGTACCCCAATGTTTATAGCAGCACTCTCAACAATAGCCAAATTATGGAAAGAGCCTAAATGTCCATCAACTGATGAATGGATAAAGAAATTGTGGTTTATATACACAATGGAATACTACGTGGCAATGAGAAAGAACGAAATATGGCCCTTTGTAGCAACGTGGATGGAACTGGAGAGTGTGATGCTAAGTGAAATAAGCCATACAGAGAAAGACAGATACCATACGGTTTCACTCTTATGTGGATCATGAGAAACGTAACAGAAACCCATGGGGGAGGGGAAGGAAAAAAAAAAAAAGAGGTTAGAGTGGGAGAGAGCCAAAGCATAAGAGACTGTTAAAAACTGAGAACAAACTGAGGGTTGATGGGGGGTGGGAGGGAGGGCAGGGTGGGTGATGGGTATTGAGGAGGGCACCTTTGGGATGAGCACTGGGTGTTGTATGGAAACCAATTTGACAGTAAATTTCATATATTAAAAAATAAAAAAAAAATGTTGCCTATCTGGATGGCTTTACCAGTGAATAATAAATCTCCAAGGAAGAGAGACTTCCTATCTTATTTAAATTCCATCAGGCAGGGGCATCTGTGTGACTCACTTGGTTGAGCATCCAACTCTTGATTTCAGCTCAGGTCATGATCCCAGAGTCCTGGGATCAAGCCCCATGTCCAGCTCCACACTGAGTGTGGAGCCTGCTTAAGATTCTCTGTCTCCCCCTCAGCCCCTCTCCTCCTCTCTAAAATGAAAACAAATAAATAAATAAATGCCATCAGGACAAAGAAAAGTGCAGGGATCACCTGATTTATCTTATGAAACTATAGTCTTAATACCAATACTAAATGAGGACTGCACAAAAAGGGAATTTCTGACCAATCTCATGTATGAATATGCAAAATCCTGAATAAGTCTAGCAAATCAAATCTAGAAGAATATTTTCAGAAGAATGCATCAAGACCACGAATGATTGATTTCAGGAACGAAAAAATACTTCAATATTCAGAAATCTATTAATATAATTCATCACATCACTAGTTCAAAGAAAGGAAAGTCAATAAATGCCCAAAATGCATTTTATAAACTCAACATCCATTTCTGAGAAGAACCCATATTGAACTAGAATAAGAAGAGATTTCCTCAACATGATCACAAACTCAACTCTTTGGGTAAAGGGTTTCTATTAAAGTCAGAAACAAGACAAGAATGATTATTCTCTAATGTATTATTAAACATTGTTCTGAGAGTTCTAATGAATATAGTGAGAAAACTGGAAAAAGAAAACAAAGGGTAAATGTTGAAATGAAGGATTCAAAATGAACATTATTTGCAGGTCATGGGATTTTTTTTTAATATACAAAACCCAAGAGAATTAACTGAGCAACTATTAGAATTTAAGAGTTCAACAAGAAGCTACTTTTCTGGTACTGGTAAGATTCTGGTAAGAAGCTACTGGTGACAGCTATAATCAGAAAGAAAATTGAGTGGAGAAAAAAATCATTTAAAATAACAAAGTTACATAAAATTTCCAAGATAAACTTAATAAGAAATTAGTAGGGACTATATGAAAAGAACTACTAACCTTCTCTGATGGACATTAAAAAAGATAAAAAAAAAAAAAAGCAAATAAACAGAAGACATACATCATCTCTGAACAGACTTAAAATTCATTCATGCAAATATTTTTAAAACACCTACTCTGTGACAGCTACTTTTCTAAGTCCAGGACACTACTCTAGGGTACAGCAGTGAACAAAGGATACAAATATCTTTTCTCCTGTGGAACTTATATTCTAATATAAAATTGTAAATTTATAAATTCTTCACCAAATGAATCCATTCAATACAATCCCAACCAAAATCCCAAAAGGGAATTTTTGAGGTAGATTTGCGGAGGGTGGGGGTGGGGGGGTTGCAGAACATGACAAATTCTAAAGTTATTTTTAAGAATAAACTGGCACAAATAGTTGAGGATTTGACAAATAAATAATTAAGGGCATTTGTCCCATGAGATGATAAAACATGGGGAAGGTGTTTCTGAGTATGTAATCAAAAGCAGAACACACAAAAGAAAGTACTGACGGATTCAGAATGTGATACAATTCTGAATTGTACTACAATTTACTACAAAAAGAAAATCATCCCAGTATGTATATGAAAATATATCCAACCTCATTAGTAATTAAATAAATGCACATTAAAACACAAAGTGCTATTTATTGCCTATCAAATCAAAAAGATGAAACGAATGGCATAATACATACTATGCACAGATCAAGGTGCAGGAAATGGGCATGACTGCATTTTTTGTGGGAATGTAAATTGGTTCTTTCTTTCTCCAGGGAAATTTGGCATTATGCATTAACATCTTCAAAACATGCACATTCTTTAATCCAGCAATTCTACTTCCAGCAATCTGTCTTTAGAAAATAGTCATAGAATAAATCGAAGAATTTATTGCATTGTTGTTCACAACAGCAAAAAATTGTAAACAACCTAAAAGTCCAAAAATAGGAAATTGGTTAAATGAACTATGGCATAGTCAGCCATGCCACAGAATACGCATACCTCCACCAAACATTGTATTACAGAACCATGTTTTATTATGTGAAAAATTAGTCAAGATATGTTAAGCTATCAAATTTGCATATATAATGTGATTCCATTTTTGTTTTCTTAATTTATCTATGTTAAGAGAAAAAGGCTGGAAGGATATACACCAAAATATTGATAATAGTCATTTCTTGGTTGTAAGAACACAGTACAGTGATTTTTATTTCTCTTTCTTGAATTATTTTTCTAATTTTCAGTCATATTCCTGTATTTATGTTGTTGAGGGGAAGTATTTTTTTAATTTTTTTTTAACGTTTATTGATTTTTGAAGGAAAGAGAGACAAAGTGTGAGTGGGGGAGGGCCACAGAGAGAGGGAGACACAGAATCCGAAGCAGGCTCCAGGCTCTGAGCTGTCAGCACAGAGCCCAATGCGGGGCTCGAACTCATGAACTGCAAGATCATGACCTGAGCTGAAGTTGGACAATTAACTAACTGAGCCATTCAGGTGCCCCAAGTATTTTTTAATGTTTGTTTCTTAAAGGTTGTGGGCAAAGCTTCAGAGACTAGGAAAATGGTTTCATGCCCAGCTCTGGATGTTTGTGGCTCTTGTCTAGGGAGTCAGGTTGGTCTGTCCAGTGTGAGACTGAGACACTGGCTTCAATGGCCTCCTCTCATCCCCACGACCCCATCTGCAGGGGAGTGGCTCCAGGAGACTGAGGAAAGAGCAGCCTGAGTCAGGGCCTGCTGCTAGAACACAAGGATTTTTCTTCGGGTCTGCACCTGTAACTAGAGTAACAGGGAGCAGAATCCTCACTCCCCACTCCTGGTCGCTCAAGTAGAGGCCATGTAAGGGACTTTGAGCTGCAAAGCTCTTCCCTTCATGCTAATCCACTTATGAGCGGGACTGGAAGAGTCACAAAGAGGCTGCCCTGCCTCTCACAGCAGTAACACCATGTCATCCCGTCCCCTCCCCCAGCAGAACAAGAAAAAGGTTTTCCTGTAAGTCATCCTCCCCATTCTATTTCTGGGCATCAGAAAGAATTCTTCTGTGGGTCTTTAAATCCAGCAGCCTCAGAAGCAGAGCCAGGTACCTCTTTGGCTGGTCCCCCAGGTCTGCGAACCCAGTTGCACCACTCACTCTGTAGCCTGGCAACCAACCCTCTCTTCCCCGCCCCACTTCCTCTACCTCTGCTCCTGGCAGCTCCCCAGCTCCCCACATACTCATGGAAGATGTTGGGAAGACTGCGTGGGAGGTGCTGGCCATGAAGTCCGCGATCTGCCGCAGGGCCCAGATGTTGGAGGAATTGTTCCCCTTCTTCATCTGCTCCTGGATGAGGCCTTCCAGCTCCTCCCTGAAAGACTGAAGCAGGCCCCAAGGCGCTGGTCCCCCCAGTGTGTCTCATGCAGGAGACTGAGTGCCCCTCTTCCAAGTGCCCGCCCCTATCCCCTGGCTCAACTAGGCCAGGGCCACACATGGGATCCTCGGGCCCCAGAAAACACTGGGGGTTCCACAGGTACCTCAGGAGACCCCCCCCCCAAACTGCTGTTTGGGAAGCAAAAAGGAGATGTCCCCTGCTGTGTTCCCTTTGCCCTATGAACCGTAATCCAGATTCCAGGTCCTTCCTGGGTCTAAGTGACAGTCAAGACACACTTCCCATCACCCACCTGGACTTCCCCTACCCACCACCATCAGACTAAGGCGGCTTCACTTTAGTAATTGAGACATTTTAAAAAGCAGAACTGAATGAAAAAGTGTGCTATTGTCCCTGTCCAGTAGGCATGCCTATGGCTCTTCTAGGCCTCAGTTTCCTCATATATGGAAGGATTTGCTGTCCTCCCTGTAGCTTCCATTTCTGATGTCCTATGACTCTAAGCCTGGCTTTTCAGACCATAACTAAGACATGCCTGTCCACCAGGTGGCAGCAGGGAACACACAGGAGGAAACAGGCATTGGTGAATCTATAATACGACAGAAGAAACGTGACCTCCTCATGTCCTCATTTCTTGCCTGGGAATAGAGTCCTATCCATTGAGGCCCCAAAACTTGGGTTGGTACTAACTCTGCCACTTCTACCACACCTGCCATCTCTCCTAGTCACAAGTTGGAGTTTTTCCATCATCTCAATGCTTTTAGTACCTGCCATATTCCTCCAGGCTCCTCACGTAGACACCTGTCACCCAAACCTCAGGACCATTACCTCAACGCTCCTCTGTGAGGTCTGAGCATTCACTGTGTGCTCTTAACCAGGGTCCCACACAGCCCACTACATGTCCTGGCCCTCCAAACCCCATGGGGACTGAGGCAGACCCCCATCCCAGCAGGCACCTGGAGATGCCAGCTCCATCCTGAGCTTCCCAAGCCTTAGGGTCATGCGCTGTTTCCTGAGGACCTCGCAGCTCTTGTGCCCTCACCCTCCCATTCCACAATGCTCTGCTGCCCCCACCCCCCACACCACCCAACCTGCATCAGCCTCCCACTCAGTGGTCCATTAGGTCCATGCTTTGTTCTTCTCAATGCACCACTTGTGGAAGGATGAGTTCTGTGTCCATGCCATGCAGGTACCAACTGACCTCAAGTCTGGGGCCATGGTAGGGTGATTGTGACTTGCCCTCTCTTGCCCGGCCCATATGTCTCTGTACCCTCCACTCTCTCCACCTCCTGGGGCTTCCAGACCCTCTTCACCTCTGCCCCATACGTGTCAACCTTCTTGCCCTGACAGTGAGTTATTTGTGGTGTTCAAAAATGGGAGGCCCGAGCCTTCCACATGGCGCCCCCTGCTGGCCTCTGGTTTATACAAATATGCCTGTTAGTTCAGTGTTACAGCTTTGGTGGAAGACTGGAAACTGAGGCAGGGCTCCTGTCTTTCATACCCACCTCCTCCCAGTACCAAGCCAAACCATCTGCACATAAACCAGGTTTTGCCATCCACCAGTGACTAGGGAGAGAATTAAATCCAGGGCCAGGCCCGTCAACGGGCTTAAAATTGCTAAGACGCTGAGCAAGTAGGAGTTCTATAGCTTTCAGGTTCACCCAAATGAATATGAGTTCCCCTCTCCCCCCCCTCCTTCTCCTTCTCCTCTCCCACCCGCCTGGGGCGGACCTCGCTCACCGGGCTCTGCAGGATCATGGTGACGCGCTTCTTCTGCTCCATCAGGCTGAAGTCCTGTCGCAGGTCCGCTGCGCGACCGCGAAGGCGCAAGTATTCGGGGTCGTCCTCAGAAAAGCGGTCGAAGTACTGCTGCCCCTGCGGGGGCGGGGGGGAGGCAGCCTCTGGGACGGTCTCTTCACTCATTCTCCTGGTGGGTTTACGATCCACTCCTGGAAGCCTACAAAGAGAAGAGAAGAGGGTGCTCCCAGTCGTAGTACAGTTTTCTAAAACAGAGGGGCTGGATTCGGTTGTATTCACACGCTGGAGGTGGCTATTTCCAGTAGGGTGTAAGCCAAGCAGCGGTTTGGACTGCAGTGCGCCGGCAGCTGCCTATCTATAGGGGGCGCTAACACATCATCGGACCAAGCGAAAATATGGCAGAGGCTCAGGCGTCCACCACCCTTCCCTCACTAACCTGCCAGGCTTAAACAGCAACACCCCGGTGGAAGTGGACAGTTTGGAATCCAGTGTATGACCTGCACATCTTTTGGAGCATTTCTATGATGCATATCTATATAGTGTAAACCTATATATTGGGAGTTAGTACTTACTAAAGTACTATATCTAGACCTGATCCCACGAATGAGGACTAGGGCAGCCTTAGGAGAGTTGGACTGGGACCCCTTTTTAAGCACGCTTTTTCTTCCTAAGGTCTGAGGGCAAATATAGGAATGTCTTCTCTTACTATATTGGAGACCTTCCGAAGAAGCAGGCTCTGCAGTTCCAGCCTCTACCTCCCAGCTGTGGGACTTTGGCCACAGCAGTCTCCCTTTGTGTGTCAGCACCACTAGGCCTTCAAATCAAGGTTATGCCCCTTCAACACCCAGGCCAGCCTTACAGAGCTCTAGCCTTCTCCCTGTTCTGTGATCCCCTTCTCAGCAAGAGGGCCTTAACCGAGCAAGAATTAGCTTCTGAACACGAGTAGAGAGATGCCAACAAAAGAGCATTACAGGGGATCAGGACACTGGCTTTCATCCTTAACCTGCCCCTCCCTCACTTTACCTCCATGGGCTCACATTTGCATTCCATGAGGAGGTGGAATGCTCTCTTGTTCCCTCAGAGCACTCCTGCCTCCTCATCCTGATCTCTTCTTTCCCTTTGGCCCATTCTGTTAGCCCAAACCTTGACCTTCATGACAGCCAGCAGCTCATTACACAAGAAGCCTTGCTGACAGCTAGTAAAACATATTCTTGTTGTCGGTGAGCTGTATGTGACTTCTTCCATCTTCTGTCAGGCCTCTACCCTCCACCTTATAGTTTCTGAGTGGGGCAGGTAGGATGAAGCATTAGGTAATAGGTAAAGTGGGAATTCACCCCATCAGCCCAGAACACTCAGGTGATCTTTCTTCCTCTCCCTCTTCTTTCATTTTTCCTTCGTACCTTCGTTCCATTTTTTCCCTTCCTCCCTCCCTCCCTCCCTCCCTCCCTCCCTTCCTTCCTTCCTTCCTCCCTCCCTTCCTTCCCTCCCTCCTTCCATTCCTTCCTTCCTTCCTTCCTTCCTTCCTTCCTTCCTTCCTTCCTTCCTTTTCCCCTTTTGGGGAATAGCAAATGGCAAAGTTAAGGGAGGGAACATATGCAGAGTCCCTTAGCTTATTGCCTGAACCTGTGGCCTAAAGCAGTGGTTCTTAAACTTGGGTGCATGTTGAAATCTGCTGGGGAACTTGAAAAAATACTGATATCAAGGATTTTCATGTTATTAGTCTGCGGTGTGACCTGGACATCAGGATTTTTAAAAGCTCCCTGGGTGATTCCAATAGGCAGCCAGGGTTGAAATACCACTGGCTAGATGTTAATAGTTGTACCATGTAATGGAAGGTATCCATCCCAGGTGTTGGCCATTTAGCATGCCAACCAAAGATGGCACAAAGCCTCATCTTCTAACACTATTTCCAGGTGCCACTTCCCATGACTATCCAGGTTCCATCCCCCAAGCCCAGTCACCACCTGCCACCATACACTTGACCCGGGACAGCAAGAGTGCTCTAAATGCCATCACAACCCGCTTTTACAAGTTTGCCAAACCATGACATCTCCTCTTAATTCTTTCACTAATTAATCATTTCCTTATAAATGCCCTCATCAGATCTCCCCCAACCAGCATCATGCCTACCAGTCCTGTAGATGAGCTATTTTCCTGCAAGGGATGGAGTATGGGGAAGGCATCTTCTGGAAGTGGCAGCGAAAACACCCAAAAAAACAAAAAGCATTCTCTAAAGAAAGATTTGTAACGGATTTGGCAGAGTGCTAGAGTGGCTGATGTTGTACTTAGTAACATTCAAGCCAGATTCTTCATTTAAGTAGAGAAAGTGATTGAGTCCATCATGGATGTTTCTGGTGGGATTAGCTATGGACTAGAAGCCAGAGTCTGCAGTATCACCCCCCTCTGTCATTCTCTAGCTGCATAGGCTTGGGCAAGTAGTAATTTCCCGCTTGGGGTCTCCTCTTGTCTGTCTCTAAATGAGGGAGTGAACAGAATGAACTCTGGAGCTCCTTCCAGCTGCACACCATATGGAGAGAGACAGATTCGTATAGAAAAGCAGAAGGATGGAGGATCTGGATTTCCGGAGCAAGAGACCTTCCTCGTGCATCCTCATATTCTCCCCTTCCCCCTGGGGCCTCTCCCTCAAGCCAGATGCCAGAAGAGAAACATCTGCAAAGAATACACATGACCTATTGACATTTGCCTTGTAGGTTCAAGTCAATCCCTTGAGCATAGGTTGAGTTAAGAATACTTCACCTCCACCACGCTCTCAGACAGCCTCATCCCTGCAACTTGGGCAGTAGGAAAAGGGACTGCAAGGACAAAGAAAATGGGAGTGCATCAGAGCTGTGCAGACATGCAGTCACCACCCAGACTCTCCTGGGCAGACAGCACTGCAGACATTTTTCCAGAGGCACTGCCCCACCCTTTGTAATTCTCTTTGGCATTTTTGTAGCCCCAGTTTTTGATGTTATTTTAAAAACAAGCAGCCTCCTAATGAGTACAATGGATGTGCACATGGGGATGAGCTCCCTGCGTTCCTTATGACTCCAGGTCCCACCAGAGGCTGACCCTCTTTCCTTCCCCTTGGAGTGGCTGCATTCCCAGGAATGGGTCTGTGAAGGCTTGAAGTAGCATTATCCTCCCTGAAGCATGAGGAACAAAAAAGTTCAGGTTCTGCTGGACAGGAGCCCATATCACCATGCCTCCAGCCCTGCCTTCACTTCTCAGAGCCCATCCCAGAAGGTTACTCCAGAGATGCTCCAATGGGACTGGGTTAGAAAATGGAAGCCCTGACTCTCTCACCATGACAACAGGGGGCAGAAAAAACCACTCTTTGACTTTGTGAACCAGAGGCATTCTTTTGTGCTCCTTCTTTTCCTTCTAAAATGTTATATAGGTGACCAAATTTAAGTGCAGTGTGGCTTAGTGGTTAAAATCAGGGACTCTAGGGGTGCCTGGCTGGCTCAGTTGGAGTAGGTGACTCTTGATCTTGGAGTTATAAGTTTGAGCCCCACATTGGGTGTAGAGATTACTTAAAACTAAAATCCTTTTTTTTTTTTTTTTTAAGCATGGACTCTGGAATAAGAACGTGATGAGTTCCAGTCTTAACTGTGCCACTTATTAGCTATGTGATCTTGTTGGGCAAGTTACCTAACCTCCCTGTGCCTCAGTTTCCCCATATACAAAATGGGGATTGGAACTATTTAACCACCTCTTTAGGCTGTTTTGAGGATCTAGATGAGTTAATGTATGTAAAGAACTTAAAACAGCACCTGGTGTATATCGAGTGCTCTTAAGCATTTGCTCTTATTATGTGTCGTTTGGGGCTAGAATCATTACAGCATTAGGAACTCAAGTAATGAGAGGCTTATGATTCAACTGTAAACAGGTGCATATCAAGTACTGTAATTATATGTTGTAGTCCAAAAAACTAACTCAATCTTGAGCTATATTAACAAAAAGAACATCCAGAAAAAGACTGATGAGATTGAGTCGTTCTCTGACCAGAGAGTGGGAACATGTCAACCTGGAGATCACAAAAAAAGAGGATAAGCAGGATGGTGACCATCAGAGGCAAGCGCTTGTTGGGCCAGGTGTGACATCATAAAGAATGTATCTGGCCTTTGTCCCCAGTTCCTGGCACAGAGCTTCAAAAAGCCTTGAGATTTCTAAAATATCCAAAAAACATTAAGAGGGTCTTTTGTTATTCATAATGAGTCCATCTCATCAAACCTGAATTTATGCTAATGAGGTGACTTATGGCAGGCCCTTAGATGTTTCAAGGGAGGGACTGGCCAGCAAGAAAGACCAAGCACATGATTAGAGGGTTGGAACTTCAGCCCCATTCCCAACCATGGAGGACAGGAGGGGAAGGGGATGGAGTTCAATCAAGTGGCAGATGATTTAAACAACTATGCCTAGTACTAATAAAGCCCCCGTCCCCAGTGGTGCCCCCTATTAAAAATCTCTGGACAGCAAGGCTTAGAGGAGCTTCTTGATTGGTATGCTGGGATGGTGAGACACCCAGATTCTACAAGGAGGGGGCACGGATGCTCTGCACCAATCCCCCACCCTCCCCATGTTCTGCCTTATGCATTGTTTCTATTTCACCGTTCCTGAGTTGAATCCTTTATAGTAAAACTGTAATCACAATTATAGTGAGTTCTGTGAGTTGTTACAGTGAATTAGAGATTAAAGAGAGAGCATGGGAACCCTCAAATTTATACCCAAGTAAGTCAGAAGTACAGTGGCAGAGGAGGGGCAGAGAGAGAGGGAGACAGAGGATCTGAGGCAGGCTCTGTGCTGACAGCAGAGAGCCCGACAGCAGGGCTTGAACTCAAGAACCGTGAGACCATGACCTGAACCGAAGTCAAATGCTTAACTAACTGAGCCACCAAGGTGCCTCAAGTGTGGGCAATTTTATTGGTGACCTTGCCCTTTACTTGTGGTAGTTAACCTGTGTGCCCTTTAACTCAGTGTAGTGTCAGAACTGAGCTGAATTGTAGGACACCCCATTTGCATCAGAGAATTGGTGACAGGACAGCACCAGGTAACTTCTATTTATGGTTCATTTTCATTCCCAGGACGCTTCCATAGGACAGATGTTATTGTCACAGTTTTACAGATAAAGAAAGTGAATTGCAGAGAGGTTAACTAACTTGCCTGAGATCACACAGATAACAGTGAGGTCAGGATTTCAACTAGGACTGTCTCTGGCTCCAGATCCTGCATTCCTCCACCCCAGTTGTCCCCAGATGTCTGTTAGGCTGCCATGTGGAAGAGGGAGGAAACTGATTCCTTAGAGACTCCAGGGCCAGAATTAGGTGGGCAGATTTTAGCTGAGGGTACAAGGGGAAACTTTGTACCAGCAGAAGCTCCTCAGGAACAGGAAGATGGGACAGGCTGCTTTGTCAGGTGGTGTCTCTCTCCTTGGAGCTCCGTGACTACAGGATTCTGTAGAGGGGCTTCTGCCTCTTCCAAGGGGATTGCACTAATGACCACTAAAGTCCTTCAGAGTTCATGGGAGCTCTCGAGTCAGCAGGACAGGGGGAGTTCGTGGCAATGACTTGGGAAACTGGAAGCTCATCCTGGTGAGATGACCTCAACCAAAAAGCCTGCCTCACTCCCTGTCACCACCAAAAACTGCTGACAAATTACCTGGAGGCTGGACCAACCTTGTCCCAGGCTGCTGCTTCTCAGTGCTCGGCCCGTGCACCCTGCTTCGTTCTCAGGGACTCCAACCACATCTACAGGATTTCAAACATCTGGGTGGAAGCTGAAAAACACAAACAACAAATATCAGGGTCTTGTCTGCACCACCAGGACTCCTCATCCTGTTTTTGTAACACCATTAGGTGCTGATTTATTTTAAGGACTGTTAAGAAATTCTTTAAAATGAAGTAGAAATGAAATTTTAGTTTAAAAGCAAATTATACCTGTGAAAAGAAGTAAAGAAATCTTCATTATCTTGACAAATGGGATCAAAACTCCTTTCAAAGAGAGGAATTGGAAAATCTCTTTGCTGAGTGTTGGCTTCAAGGAACAGGGGAGAGAAGTTGCTCTACACAGTGGAGGGACAATGTGGAACTCCCGAATGAGCCCAGAGGGGTCACGGGCTGCTGGGCTGGAAGGCATATGACCCCTTCCTCACACCCCCCAATACTTCACTAACAGCTACTCAACTCACAGACTTGGGTATGAGAGAATTTTGGGCACAGCCAAAGAAGCAGGAGAAGCCTGAAGACTATCACACCCCAGGAAAGTGGAAGGGTTTTGGAGGTGCACAGGCTATGAATTGGTGGATTCAAGACAATTTCACTGAGAATTCAAGGGGAAGAGAAGCCCCCAGCTGATACCTGGGGAACTGGTCATGAAATACCCCTGAAGGAGGAATGGAAAGTTTTGAAAGTCTTACAAACAAGGATGAGTTACTACTCCAAAAATCCTGGGGATCAAGGTCTTCAAAAAACACATAGTTTTCCATTTTACTCGGGCAATGTTCACTTGTTCACTTGTTGCTCAGAGCAAGGATGCTTGTCTCCCCCAGAGATGGCAGCATCCCAGACACCAACTCCTATTCCCACCATGGCCCCAGGCCCAGTCCCTGACTGTCCTGCCTCACTGGCCAGCTCAGCTCCATCCCTGACCCAGTACTGCCCACAGCGGAGCATCTGGGAAGACTTGACTTACCACTGAGGGACAGGGAGATTGCATCTTGGTAGTTACTGTGTGCCTGAGGGAGTCCGGGACACTGCATGCCTGCTGAGGCACAGCTTCCTTCTCAGCCCGGCCGGGGTACCCTGGGCTCAGCAATTCAGTACTGTGATGGCCCCTGAGCCCAGTCTTGATGCTCACGGCTCTAGTTAGGGACCTGGCAGTTGCTTCCATAATCTATTCTCTATGCTCTGCATGTCCAACTGCCAGCTGGGGTCCTCTTCCCACTAGTTTTATTTTTAGGCAGAACAGGGCCATGGCCACCACCTGATGCTGCTTCTGTCCAACATCTACCAACATGGAAGGGACCCTCCCTTCCAGGGCTGTCTAGCTCTAGGGCAGGGCTTGCTAACAACTCTGGATGCTATTCTTTTTTTTTTTTTAAGTTTGTTTATTTTTGAGAGAGAGAGGGGGAGGGAGAGAGCGGGGGAGGGGCAGGGAGAAAGGGATATAGAGAATCCCAAGCAGGCTCCACACTGTCAGTACAGAGCCTGATGCGGGGCTTGAACCCACTAACCATGAGATCATGACCTGATCCAAAACCAAGAGTCAAATGCTTAATTGACTGAGCCACCCAGGTGCTCCTTTGCTATTCTTTTACAGGTGGCCATTGATGTCCCATAAGTACCAATCCTGCAGGCTCGTAAGTTGTCTTATCCAAAGCACAAGCTTCTTCCCCATCCCCAGCAGCCCATGCCACAGGGTATGAGATATGAGGTATACTTTAGTGGCCATAACCTGCTAAGATTTGGATTTTCAGAGTCTGAGCTATTAATTGTATCCACTGAGAAAACTAATATTTTTCCCCCAGAAGTGACCTGTGTCATTCATGTAAGAAGACAGACATCTTTCCCCCAGATAAGTGGACGCTGGAAATAATAATTCCCATCCTAATCTCTGTTGGTGTTGAAATTCCACTATCAGAGTTTCATTCCATAAGTTGTAGTATTATCCCCTGATTAAAATGAAAATAGGCCTGAAAGATATCATAGGCAAATGTTGCAAAATATTCCCCTGCGGTACCAAAACTATCAGATCTCTGATTGTACAGTCAGGCTGAGCAGGGCCAGGACAGGCACCATATCAACAAGTCTTAATGAGAAAAAGGTGTGATGCCAGGGCCACTCAGAAGGGTCTAGCAAATGGGGCAGGGCTGCCACCCTGAATGGACCTCAAGGGACCCTGGTCTGACAACTCTCTGAAGAGAGATGATAAGATCCAGGCTTTTAGCCAGCACACAAAGCCCCATGAATCTCTCAGTGCCTGCCCCCACCTTCCCTGCCTCTCATGGGTGCTCGGAGGCTGTGCCCAGGACCTAGAAGGCACCAGGCTGGTTCCCAACTCTATGCCTTTGTCCGTGCTGATCTCTCCCTGGAGAACTCTTTCCTCTTTGCCTTCTCCCTTCAACTCTCCTCTTCAGCTCTTTGTCCTTTCCTCCTGGAAGCCTCCCCGCCACACCCCTGTCCCTTAGGCTCTCCCATCATCTTTCCTCACCTCTTTTGTTCCACTTACAATTGACAGCAACAGACTATTACCATGAGCTCCTCAGCAGGCAGGGCCTGTGTCTTTGGCATTTCTCTGTTTCCCATGTTGCCACAAGACGTGGTGCCAGTCAGATGCTGAATGAATGTTAGTTGAACCAAAACTCAATTAACAGTACTTTGGAAGTTCGGCCAGTTCGGCAAAGCAGCACTGTCCAGGTCCTGGGGTACCAGAGGTAAGAGAGGCTCTAGGCCCTAGGGGAGCTCATGGACAGTGTGGGGAAACAGAGCCCTAAGCAGCCTATTTCATGGTAAGGTGCCTAGTGTTAACAGAAGCATATATGGCAGGCTCCCTAGTGCCCAGATCACCTCCTTTAAAACAAAATGTTCTTTTGTTGTACAACCCAAATGGCTGGGCCCCCTCTGGCAGCCATTCTTCCTACCTATTTTGAAGCAGAATTCTAGCAATTGACCACAACTCTTTAACAAATCCAATTCCACATTATAACACTGATTATGGGGAGACAGAGGAGAAAGCAATATGCACCACATACCACCAGCCACAATCCCCTTGGCTCTCCACAATTCAGCCCTGCCCCCTTATCTGTCTCTCTCACCTCTGCCCTCTAGCAGCCCTTCTCCTGCCCCCATCCCAGGACCCTTGATTCTGTGCTCAGGGGAGCCCTGAGGCTCCCTCTCAGTATCCCCAGTTTGTATCCTCACACCCTTGACCCCTACTTGGCAGAGACTCTGCCTGGGGTTTCATCCTCCTAGCAGAGCAGCTGGGGACTGCAAATCACGAAAGATGCTCTCTGTCACAAGTCATTTTCCTCACTGTCCCACCGGACACCAGGTGTTTGTAATCACTCGAGTATAAAATCACATTTCTATGGGTCATTCCTAACTGCTCTAAAAGGAACAGAAGGTCTAGAAGGAAAGTAACAGATGCCCAAGTTGTCTGACCTTTTGTTAGAAGCTGTTTGAGCTCCATGTGAAGAGAGGTGGGTGCCTGTCCACCTAAGAGAGGTGGGTGCCTGTCTCCTGCCCCTTCAGCGGGAGGTATCAAACAGGAACAGACAGTCTGAGCACCCTGGGCCCAAAATGGAAAGATGCTGCAAGCGATCACTTCCAGCTACCCCCCCACCACCACCATGGGCATGGACTCCCCTGGGGTGGTCCCAGCCCTGGAAAGCCCTAGGCCCCCAGCCCCACAGCACACCATTTGCTCCAAGCCTTAGACCAAGTCAGAACCCAAACTCACCGATCCTTGAGACTTCCAGAAGGGAGGGAGGAGCCGGTCATGGCTTTGCTGTGGTTACTTTGCTAAGTAAATGGAGACTGCTGAACAAGGGGCTGGACCACACCCTGCCTGGTCTGTTCAGATAAAGAGAAAGCTCGCAGCTCTGCATGGTGGGATTATGGGTGAAGCTTATCATCAGCTTCTTCATACGGTTCTGAATTTCCCAAGTTTTACATTAGGTATCAACTGCTGTGACCATTTAGGACAAAAATAGTTTACAAGAAGAAGAGGAGAAGGAGGAAGGAGAGAAATGGTAAAGTCTCTCTCTATCCATCTCTGGAAACCCCCTTGGCTGGAAGAACCCTTTAATCTCCTGACTGCTACGGGTCTAAGAAGTGCTCATTTCTGAGCATCCCTGATGCATCTTTTCCTAGCAAAGTCCAGTGAATTTTAAAAGCCTTTTAGTAAAGGGCCTCAGACCTAATGGTTGGTAGGCACTTTTTTCCATTTTTCTATCATCTAGAAATTGTGCTGCTGTGGAATGAATGGACCCAGTATTTTTTCTCACCGCTTGAAATCAGTCCCATTGCCCCTCGCTAGACAAGCACAATTATTTGTACAGTATCTATTGGTGCCCAAGAATGAGCATGAACTGAAATTGGGCATGAGAGGAAAGATTTCCAAAAGAAATGAGATTTGGCCCCTGCCTGCTAGAGGCCTACAGTCATAGTGAAATGTGAATACAAATGTAGATAGATAGATAGATAGATAGATAGAATAACAAGCATTGAACACATACTTTCAGACCACCTCTGAAATGACGATCTCTCTCTCATATTATATATATATATATATATATATATATATATATATATATATATATATAGACCGAAGTTCTGAGTTAGATATTGAAGGAAGACATTATTCAATCAACAGAATTCGGGCTATTAAAGCCAAATAGGCACAGTTGTGCTGGGCCCTTCTCATTGACACTGCAGTGAAGGGCTCATCTTCCTTGATTTCAGGTGAGGAAATTGAGGCTCCAGGAAATGGGGTGGACTGATCAGGGCTACAGAGCTATTGAAGGGCAGAGGATAGTTTGAACCCATCTGGTTCCAGAGCCTGGTCTCTCTTTTCACTTCGCCATGATTCCCTCCCCTCCTCCAAATGAAGATGAACACATGCAAGGGGGCCTGGTAGGAAGGTGGGGAATGGAAAACAGCAAATAGCAAAAGCCCAAGGCCCAGGCTTCATATTCTTCGAAGAAGCCAGGCCCTTAAAGGATCATTTTGTTTCCTATTTCTGGCATGGCGACACCAAAGGATATGATTCCCAATCCCTGCTCTCAAAAGGCCCACAATGTAGTTGAGGCAGGGACAGTTCATAAAGCAATCATTGCAATAGTAGGGGGCCAGTGCTCTAGTGGATCCTCATGAACCATGGAGTTCCAGGGAGGTCCCCACCTTGGGTCTCCAGCATTAAGCTTTAATCCACTTGTCAGATGTCTGCCACCAATCACAAAAACATGTGGACTTCATGCCTTCAATGAAGAGGAAAGAAAGGGGGATTCAGGAATTCCTGGTGATGCAGAGACAATGCTGAACTAGCAGGAAGGCTGGGTTCAGCCTTCAAATAGTCCCTTCGGTGAAAAGGTCAGCCAAACTTGCACACTCTGTGGATAAAAGCTCATCAAAAAGACTGTCTAATTGAACTGACATGTCCTCTGATTCACTGTTCCACACCTCAGGCTGTCCTAGAATCCAGTCACAGATACTTTTAAGCAGTCATCTTGTCTACCTTTGGCTTCTGGCAAGACTATACCTAAGACCAATGGGGCTATATTTTGAAAAGCTTCACCTCTGTCAAGTTCAAACATAAAACATTTGGTTCTGCTTTTTTTGACCTAATCTGAGAGCATGTGTTCTTCAATAGGAAAGTAAAATGTAACTCATTGAATCATGTGGCAGGACTATCCTTGCCCCCATCCCCACCTCCAGCCAGGAAATCCAGAAAACAGCTATTGGGTGATGTGCCCTTCTATGTCTAATAAAGTTCTACAGCCACAGAGATGAAAATAAATGCTCTTTTAGCACATTAAAGTCAGAATTGTCTTGTTGTTTTTTCCAGTGGTGGTGTTGGGAGGGTTTTCCTCACTAACTGGGCATAAGAGAAAATTATAAGAACACCTTGCACCTAGGACTAGAAGGGGATCTGACACCATCTCTCCTCTCTCCAGACTAAAGAAACTAAAACTTCACAACCCCAGTGAGAAGACTTTGTAGACCCAGGAAGAAGGGATGGTGAAGAAGTGTTAAAGTGCAGAGGGTCTAAAGGCTCACATGGAGAACTCTACTGGTCTCTAGAATATCCATGTGGAGACATCCCAAAAGCCTGAGAGGTGAGGTTCAGGCTGTCACAAAGTGTCAGGACAAAGATGGAAAAATTAGGAGGCATGCTGTTTGGCTTTGCTGTCCTCTCTGTGATCCTCGCTATTATTCTGTATGGTTTAGATTTTATTGTGAAGGTATTAAGGGAGGAACTATTTCAACTTCTCTGTATATCTGTATGTGTACTTGCATCAGAGACAATGCCATGTGCTCACCAAACCTACTTCCTCTTCTTCCTGGGCACCCAAGTTCCCAGCCCCCCTTCCGTCTATCTGGCAAGGGCCATATGGGATGTAAGTCAATGGGATATAAGCAGAAGTGATGTGCCTCACCTATAGCCCAGGCAATTAAGAGCAGAAATGGGTTCTTGTTGGGATGAGCACTGGGTGTTATATGTAAGTGATGAATCACTAGATTCTACTCCTGAAATCATTATTGCACTGTATATTAACTGACTTGGATTTAAAATTTTTTAAGTTAAAAAAAAAAAGCAGGGGCACTTGGGTGGCTCAGTTGGTTAAGCGTCTGACTTCGGCTCAGATAATGATCTTGCGGTCTATGAGTTTGAGCCCTGCATCAGGCTCTGTGTTGTCAGCTCAGAGCCTGCTTCAGATTATGTGTCTCCGTCTCTCTCTCTGCCCCTCCCCTGTGGTCTCTCCCTCTCAAAAATAAATAAACATTAAAAAAGAGAGAGGGAGAGAGAAGTGTCTTGTCTACACTTTCTCCTTTCTTGCCTCCCTGCTGGATGCAGAGGATCCAGTAGACATTTTGGTACCCTTGGGGGATAATGCAGCTGCCAAATGGAAGGAACCACAGTGTGGCTAAAAGCAGTCCATTGAGCATCTGATTGGAGATTCTGAGGTTGCTGTTACAGCAGACAGCCTACCCTGAACAACATCTTCACACTTTTTTTTTTTTTTTTTTTTTAGCTCAAGATAGTCTTCTATTAACTGAATCCTAATGTCTCTTTCAGGATCACCAATTATCCATATACTGAATCTCTGTTCTCTACATTTTTTCATTTTTCCCCTCATTAGTTTTATTATTGACACTTTCCTTGCATTCTGACAGTTTGTCAGGATTTCCAACTTCACTGGTGTTAATTCAGCAGAACTGGTATGGTTTTAATTAGAATATGGGGCATTTTGTCTGTTGCATACTTTCCTTCATCTCCATTTTCACCTCCGCCCCTTTCCTCCTAAGCTGTTCGCTCCTGTGCCTATCCTCTCCTATTTCTTAGAAGCCATGTCTTTTTGAACTACATTAAGAAAACCAAATCATTTTCTGACATTTTTCTTGTGATTCCTATAGCAGATTATTACAAGAAGCAAGCACTTTTGAGCCTCCCAGATCACTTATGTTCCTCTGAAGTGTCTTTTCTCAAGACACTTCTAATTGTTTTTTCGTTCACTTTATTCTCAAATAAGATGAACTCAAGTCCTCTAATGTACAGGAAAAATAGCTTCTAGCAAAAGATGATCAGGAAACCACATGTTTTCTGGAAATCAATCACACAGGCCAGCATAAAGAAGACTTTTGATTCAGGCCTCAGAAGTGAAGGCAGAAAGATACAAGCCCAGACACTGATTTGATAGTGAGGGGTAACAATAAACATTGGCATCATTTTATTTCTTCAAATCTAAGACATCATTGACTGACACGCTATTATTTCAAGTATTACTAGGAAAGGAAAACCATTATCAGTTATAATTATAAGTCATCATTAACTGGAGGACACATCCCAATTTCAAAATGCTGACATGTGGGGAAAATGTGTGCTTTAGAACTGACGAAGTATGGAAACACAACTTAGAAGTTAGGTCACCAACTTTGGAACCGCTTTTCACATGTGGATGGCAGGTCACCCACTGGGTCAGGAAGCCAAGGGATGGAGACAAGAGAAAGAGGCCATGAGGCTTCAAGAGAGGCCCATGAACCTGGATTTGGGGATTTACCAGCAACTAAGTTTGTTGGCTGTCAGTCCTGCTTCCACCAGGCAGTGCCCCAATATCCACAATTGCAAGGCAGGCTGATGTGCCTGGCTGCCGAACATGTTTTGCTCCATGCACATCCACGTTCTCCCAAGGAGGCATCTTCCCCCTCTGTGAGACAGGAGCATAATGTCATAACATATTATGACATTATGACATTTGTTGTCCTATGATGAGAAAGCCAAAGCAAAGCTTAGAATGTGAGACAAAAATGGAGATGGATCCACTACCTGGATTTCTGATTTGCTAAGTGGATGAAAACCACCCTGGCTGGAAGTATTCTCCAGAGGGACTAGCACATAGTAGGTGCTCAATAAATTCTAGTTCCCATCTCCTATATCCTCTTTCAGAACCCTCCCTGATCTGCCATTGAGATTTGCCCTGCATTTTCTCAATACTGGGAATAGACAGATTTGAAGCAAATGGAAGGGAAATTAAGAACTCCTGAGAGGGTTAGGGGAGTAGAAGTCCAAAGCTATCTCACATTACTCACATTAGGGAGTTGGCTCCACACTACAGCCTTGTGGGTAAGAATCCAGGCTCTGAAAAGCACTGAGGCCTCGGATCAAATCCTGCCTCTGCATCTTTCTAGCTGTGTGTACTTGGACAAATTAATTAATTTCTCTAGACCTCAGTTTCTTGATCTGTACAATGGAGAGAGGAACAGCACCTCCTCAGAGGATTATTTGAGATAATATATGAAAGCACAGGGCCTGGTAAATAATATGGGCTCAATAAATGTTAGATGCTACTATTAAATCATTTTTCCTGTGGTCTATTGACACTGTAACAATTGAATTTTTAAAATTGCAGTCAGTCTGGATTCCATCTTGCCAGCAAGCATACATCTGGGCTCACTGCCCTATCAAATGTTCTCAAGGGAATGTCAATGCATTTGTGAAACTGAGCTTAATAAAATTAGGCAGATTATGTTTGCTGCCGAATTTCTGTACTAAAGACATAGGTAGATTTTTGGCTGATAGGCAGCTTTAAATGGTGGGTTCCACTCTTCCATCTGAGCAGGTGATCTAGGGATTCCAGTACTGTTACAATGCTCCTTGCATCAGTGATGAGAATGCCTGGACTGGTAACAGATTTCTCCAGCTAATTCCCTGACCCCCTTGACCTGGCTATTTATTATGGGTACTAAAAGCTGTGCCCAGCCATCTGACATGCTTGTGTCTTGGGAATAAAGGACTTCTGGCCCTTCCTGGCAGGTAAGCCTAGAATTCAAAAGAAAGGGGTGAGATTTTCAGTCTGAGAAAAATAAAAGTGGAAAAGGACTGCAAACTAAGGCAGAAAATCACGAAAGGTATAAAGAGAGCTAACACATGGGAGAGCCTACTTCTCACCACTCAAAACAAGTGCATTTAAAGCAAATTAAATAAGGTTTTACATGTGGTTAGTAAACAAATGGAATGTGCTAGCCCAAGGAAGGATATACACTAAAGCGTATGAAGCCTACTAAACATCCACCTAAAGACCTTTTTGATAATAAACTCCCATAAGGCATTTAGCCTGGACAGGCTGTGTGCATCGATACAGTGTTAAATGAAAAAGGCTTTGGGTTGTAATAAATAACATCTGGGGGGGTCCCCCAACTCCATACATTATAGGGTAGGGGTAGGACAGCTGCCCACACTCCATCTTTGCCTTCTTTGTGCCCAGCGTTTCTGGGAAGTGGGACAAAGGGTACTCATGGCACCTCTCTCCTACACCTTTTAGAACCCTCTATAATTTCAGAAACACATTATATAACTTCAGAAGCATTACTATATGCCAGAGCATACAGATTCTGGGGCAGACTGCCTGATTTGTATCCTAGGTTCACCTCCACCAGCTGTGAGATTTTAATGTTTATTTATTTTTGAGACAATGTGAGAGACAGAGTGCAAGCAGAAGAGGGGCAGACAAAGGGAGACACAGAATCCTAAGCAGGCTCCAGGCTCTGAGCTGTCAGCACAGAGCCTGACGCGGGGCTCGAACTCACAAACCGTGAGACCATGACCTGAGCCGAAGTCGGATGCTTAACTGAGCCACTCAGGTGCCCCAACAGCTGTGAGATTTTAGGAGAATTACTGAACCCCCCGGGCCTCAGTTTCCTCATCTATAAAGTGGCGGTAGTAGTTATGATAGCAACCCCAAAGAACTGCTGCAATCAAATGGATTCATTCATGAAAAGCACATAGGACAATGTCTGTCACAGAAGATGTATTCAATAATGCTGCTATTATGTGGCAGTTGTCAGCTGTATGGGTGAATCCAAACACCACACTGGACCAGCTGAGGAGGGTGAGCAATGGCAAGTAGCTCGGAAGCACGCTGCCTGGGAATGTTCTGAGGGGTCTGTAAATGGGTTGGATAGTAGCCTCTCAAAAAATATGTCCATGTCCTAACTCCCAGAACATAAGAATGTGATTTTATTTGGAAAATGGATCTTGAACAATGAAATTAATTTAAGAATCTCAAGATGAAATCATCCAAGATTATCCAGATGGACCCCAAATCCCATTACAAGTGTCCTTATAAGACACACAGATGAGATGGCCATGTGAAGACAGGCAGATATAGGAGTGGTGCAGCCACAAGTCAAGGGACACCAGCAGCCAACAGAAGCTGAAAGAAGGAAGGATTGATTCTCCCTTAGAACCTTTGGAGGGAGCACAGCCCTGCTGATGCCTCGTGATTTTGCACTTCTGGTCTCCAGAACGGTCTTAGGGTTACTCCAACCTTAATATGTGTACAAATTGCTTGATGATCTTGCTAACCTACAGGTTCTGATTCAGCAGGTATGGGGTGAGGCCTGAGATTGTGCATTTCCCAAAAGGCCTTAAGTGATGCCAGTACTGATGGTCCACAGACCACGCTTTGAGTCACAGGGGTTTAAGAGCATATTGTCACCAGCAGCGCCATGATGACAAAGGGGATGCTTGGAACAAAGGGTCAGAAGTTGTAGATCCAATCAGCCACCACACTTGGCCACTGTGACAGTGGAGGAGCCCCCCTTGCAGCTAGAGGATAAAGAGTAGAAGCAAGTCACTGAGCTCTGGCAGCACGTCTCCCTAGGCTCGGTCGATGCTTCTGAATTGAACAGCGGCTCACTGGGGCAGTGCTAATGGGTTCTGTCTGCTCCTGTTCATCACTCTCTAACAGGGTCAACCAAGAAGTGGTCTCATCCTTTTGGATAAAAACAAAACAAAACAAAGACAGAATAAGATTTCCTTATCCCTGGCTTATGGAGGACCCAGAATAACTCGTGGGAGAATGGAAACTTTGGTTACAGAATCCCAGTTTCCAAATTTCAGTGAACTTGATGGAGACTTATACATCAGTACTTTTGCCCTATTGTTTTTATGGAGTGAAAAATGCTTGGTCCAAAAAGAGGACGAGAACTTGCCTCTAATGTAGCCTGGGCTCTTACACCTGTGAATACATCTTGAGAAGCTCAGGTTGGTCACCAAGAGAGGAGAGGATACTGGTATGCCACAGGATGAGGGTGGGAATAAATAAAGTAGCTTATCCACTAAAACAACCTCAGTTGAAAGAAAGAAAGAAAGAAAGAAAGAAAGAAAGAAAGAAAGAAAGAAAGAAGAAAAAGAAAGAAAAGAACAGAAAAAGAAAAAGCCAGTCCACCAAGTCTAATGTAGGAATGGGAAGAAGACACAGAAGTTTCTTGGCCTTATTAAAAAGAAAACCACAAGCCCAAAATGGAGTCACTTATGCTAGGACAAGTCACCAAACCAGGGCTTACTACCTAACCTAATTGCAGTTTCAACCTCCCCCCAGAAATGTTGTCTTCACTGCTCAGTCAGGAATTTTCTAGTCAGTACCAGTGAGGTCATCTGTCACATGGGCCCTCTCCTTGTCCCAAAGGAAGATGAGGTCATCCACCTAATAAGACCCCTTGATCTGTCCCCTAAGGGAAAGTGACCTTGCCTGAAACAATCCTTTCTATTCTTTTGCCAGTCGTCCCTCTCTGTTTCTGCCTATAAAACCCTTCCATTTTGTACAGCTCCTCTGAGCTCCTTTCTATTTGCTAAATGGGATGCTGCCTGATTCATGAATCACTAAATAAAGCCAATTTGGTCTTTAAATTTACTTAGATGAATTTTGTTTTTAACAGCCTGAATTCTATTTTCATTTCCCACTGATCTCCTTCTCCAGTGCCCCTCCTGCAAACCAATCCACACACACAGTTTTGTCTCTAAAATGCTTCACAAAAGCCACCCAAGACTTCCCATTGTCCGTAGCCAAGCCAGCCATGAGGCTTTCGATCATGTACCAAGTCCAGTGGATTGGTGGCACTGACTTAAGACAGCTTGAGTCCTCCTCTGAGTTCAGTTGGAAAGGAGGAGGGGATTGGTTTCCAGAGTCAGCCATGAGCTCAGGGCAGAGGGAGTGGCATAGTGCCATTTTTTTCTAAACAACAAGATAAAGCTCCTATTGGCTCTCAAGCTCCTCAAGCTAGCACTTCTCCCAGTCTTCCTCTGAAGGAAAGCCCCCAGCTCTACACATGTCTCTCCCTCCTCTTCCCCTGGTCAAGGTCTTTCCATTCTCCAGCACTTAACTCTCTCCCTCTTCTTGGCTCTGGCACCTCTCATTTGCCACCAAACTGGCATCTTTTCCTGCTATTACTCATCTCTGTCTATGAGTCAGGACAAAAATGATTAATGCATGAGTGTTCCCAGCTTTTCCCCTTCCCGCAGCCTCTCTCCTCCATGAACTCCAAGAAAAGCCCACCTTGCCTTATTGGCTCCTTTGGGCTTTGTGAGGTAGAATCAACAGGGAAGGGAGCTGGGAGAGAACAAGAGGAGGGACCTTCAAGGAAGCTGGTGGCTTTTAAGGCCTTGTGTTGAGACAGGAGCAGCAATATGAGGTAAGATGAAAGCAGGCAGCAGAAAAAAGTGGATTTATAGGAGTTGTGTGGCCTGCACCCTCCCTGTTTCAAAGTCAAGAAATGCGAGACCTTAAGTTATCACAAAGGGCTTCTGTTTATTTAAGTTTGTGCTGAGGCCACAATGATACACTCAGTCCGGACCTCATGGGACATGGCTGTGCAAGTGTCCCATTTATGCCTCCCATGCTCTCTTCCTGCATGGCTTGAGGGGCCATTCCTGCACCTGTCTTCCAGGGTCTGGGGCAGATCCCAGAGTGGCAGAGTCAGGCAGGCCTGAAAGCTCACTCAACGTCCTTACTTTACAAAGAGCCCGAAGCCCAGAGAAAGGGTCTGTAGCCCTCAACTTCCACGGGAGCTAAAATGCCTGTGTGAGCAGTTTTCCCAGAGCTGATGGCACAGTGTGTCTGCTAATGTCACTTCCCTTCCTTCCTCCTTCAGGATGAGGTACCTTAGGTGAGGGGATATCAAACCAGTCCAGTTTGACAGGTATTGATTGAAGACACTCAATGAAAAAGTACTCTGTATGAAAATATGTTAAACATTCTAGAAAAGCCTACTATGGACACTAACCTATTGTGAATTATTTTATGATGGGAAGTATCATTTCACATGGATAAGACCCTCTGACCTCTTTGCCTTTGGGTTCAGCCCTCCACTTACAGGTACGACCCCTCCCCTATCTTCTCTTTCTCATCCTCTCCTACTCTCATACCTTCCTCATTCTCCTCATCCACAAACACCACCCCTGAAAGCTCATCTCATCTTCCCTGCATAGAGGCAAGTCCATTGCATAAAAAGCTAGGTGCACCTTGGGAATGTTTGTTTCTTTCTGATGGTGGGAGTGGGGGAGTCTCATTAAATATCATTCTGGTGTTATTGGCCTGACATACCCATTGGCAAACTCTCAAGGACACATTTAATGTCTGGTTCTTACTGAATGAAGCAACGTGGCCTGGGCTGTTCACAGCTAATCATTCCTCAGCCTTCCCAGCTGACGATGGCAGACTCCATGTCAGCTGGCTTCCTGGGGCTGGGGGCAATAGGAGGCATTGACCCAAGACAGAGGGAGGACGCCAGGACATTTCCTCCCTCTCTCTGCCTCATGTGGCACCTCCTCCATGGCCCCAGCTCCCACCTGAGAGGCCTACCATGTTCCAGCTTCCGAAGAGTGAGTGACCCTGGCCCCATGGCTGCGATGACACCACTTTCCCCAGCTTCACCCTCCACCCTCCTAGCCTCCTTCCTGGCAGAAGTAACTTCCTACTGGGGCTAATACCTGGGCTACCTCCCAGGAATCTGATCTTTTACCTCCTCCATTACCTGTGCAAATGTCCTGCATTCAATGCCCTCTGCTGAGATACTTAGAGAAGTTCCTGTTTTCCTTCTAAGAGGCTAACTGATACACACCCCAACTCTCCACCTCCCTTTATAAAATCTATGAGAAAACTGAGGCCAAGAGAGTGTGATTCATCCAAAGAAAGACTCAATGATGCTTTATGGTCAGTGCCTGGATTGGGCTTCCTGGCTCTGCCCTCCTCATCTCCGCAGAAAATGTCAGGGAATGCTTGATTTTCACTTTTAAGCTAAGATTTGCAAGTTATCGAGATCAGCAAGTTTGAAATATGTGACTTGTAAAGCACAGCCACAGTCCCTTCGCACTCCTGACATGCCCACTGGACATAGGGAGTGATTTAAAGCTTTGCTCTGAGAGATGGAAACACATCAAGTAGAATAGCCAAGCTGTCACCACAGCCAGTCACCATCGGCTTCTGTACCTCAGTTTCTACATCTAAGGAAACAAAAGTGACACAAAATGATCACTTCCAGAAGCATTTGAACAGTTCTTTTAATACATGCAGCAAAATTCAACTCTTCAGATTTTGGACCAGATGGATTCTCAACTCTGCAAAGTAGGTTTAATTTAATAGTTATTTAAACATGCCACATATTTTAAATACACAGTGCTTCTGCTAATTAACACTTCATAATTTCTCAAAAGAGTCCCATAGGCAATTGCTACTATTTGTAACTGGTGAAAGGTTGTGTCAAGAAAATGAATCCTATTTCTTTCCTGAATTGCAGCCCTGGGATAGTGTATGTGAAGGATCTTGTCTCTTCTACCTCATATGAATGAAGTGGTAGGAGAAAACAAGGGTCACTCCCCTGGGGTTGGTTGATGGAGACATGTGGGCATAGGACCACCTTGTACACTTCAAGCACTGATGTTCTTCAGAAGGTCTGAGGGGCCAAGGTTGGTTATGCAGATGCACGTAAATTACACAGTGACCAAATAAGAAGACGTGGACATTCGCACGTGTGTGCATACACACACACACACACACACACACACACACACACACACACACAGCACTTGCATGAAAAAGCCAGTTGGTTGGGCAAAATAACCCGAAATAATAGTCTGAGGCTGAGAGGCAAGGCAAATGAAGCCACAGGTACAGAGTGGGGGCTGGTGGCACTTGGCCCCCAAATCTCACCAGGCTGTCCAAATATCCTCACCCTACTCCTCTATGCCTAAAGTTTGATCACTGAGAGGTTTGTTAGACTAGTGTCTTCTCTCTTTAAAGGCCAGCACTCCTGGAAGACTTGACCAAATATTTGTAATCTCTTCCTACATCAGTGTGACCTAATGAGACAGCTTTCTTCCTGGAGCTTTGCAGACATCAGGGGCTGATAAGTCAGGGACCCCAAAGATAACATGCAGCACTTAGGGCCATGCACTGGGAAGATGCCTTACTTTATTGTAACGGGGACCCTGGACACCTGAGGAGTTGAGGTAAGGCATTTTTAGAGGTTCATAGGGCACCAAAGGGGAAGGGAGGAGGGAATGTCTACTTACCCAGGGTTCTGCCTAGGATGACCCTACACGCACCCGCTCCCACTCTCGCTCTCCACACCCACACAACCTCAGGATTGCTTCTTCTTTGGGGGAAGAAGGAAACATGAACAAAAGGTTGACAATGAGGCAGAAGAAACTGAGTGCGACTGGGGAAGAGCTCATTGTGTGAAACTTTTTTTCTGGAAATTCTAAAAATAACAAAGAACTAGAACAGGCTTTCACTCATCACTACATTGGATGATATAGGAGGGAAAGGCCTTGTCTGATTTTGTTCATCACTGTATCCTCCGCATCTAGAATAGTGCCTAAAAGAGGTGCTCAGTAGGAGCTTGTTAAATGAATGAGACGGTACAGACCAGTGTGCAATGAGAACACCTCAAGGCCCCTCTAGCGGCATTTCTGAAGGCCTGCTGGGCATTTGTGTCTGCATAATCTCTTGTTGGAGTTATAGATGGGCATCTGGGAAAAAAGGAAATCCCTCTGCAGTCCCCTACAGATATGTATGCTGAGCTCTGCAGGCTTTCTGCTGTTGCCCTGGGTCACTGCCTTCATTAGGCAGCATCTGCTGAATGGCCAGCCCACACGGCACATCAGGCAACCTGGGCATCTTCTCTGCTGATGCCCACAACAGGAGATGGAGGCTGCAGCAACCAACCTTAAGTTTCTCTCAACCAAAACTTTCTGCCCTTCAGTAGGCGGCAGGCTCTGCACCTGAAGATACTGAAGGGAAACTCTTTGGGATATTTTCTGCCCTTCATTTTTGAGGCACCACAGGCAAAATGAAACTGCTGGTATTCTGCTGGACCCAATGTCCCAAGGTGATGTTTATGGCCATCTTTTCAGTCTGCCCCTCCCCTCTCAGCAGATGAATACCTAGCCATGATTCTATAGGAAGGTAGAACAAACTAAGTAATTTCTAACCAAACCATGAAGTGGTAATAGATATTATGTATATAGTATAGCATATAGTATATACTATATAGAGAGTATATATAGTGTGTATATATAGTATGAGACCTATAGAGCTTGATAATTTGCAAACACCATTTGTCAACCAATCAAAAGCAGCACTAGGTGCAGACAGTGACACTCCTACCTAAAGCACATCTACAAAAATCCACTTCCAAAAAAAAAAAAAAAAATCCACCTCCACATGGAAGCACCTCGCACAATTCTAGGCTCACAGTAAGTCTTCAAATTCTGTTTGATTTAGAAACATTTTAGTGCAGGGGCCCTTGGGAGGCTCCGTCGGTTAAGCGTCTGACTTCGGCTCAGGTCATGGTCTCACGGTCCGTGAGTTCGAGCCCCGCGTCGGGCTCTGTGCTGACCACTCAGAGCCTGGAGCCTGTTTCAGATTCTGTGTCTCCCTCTCTCTCTGCCCTTCCCCTGTTCATGCTCTGTTTCTCTCTGTCTCAAAAATAAATAAACGTTAAAAAAAATTTAAAAAAAAGAAACATTTTAGTGCAATGTATATCTGGACCAATTGAGATCATATATGTGTGAAACAAAGCTTTCCTGATCCTTGGATAGACACTTGAACCATACACCATACTGAGAAACCACAGCACTAAGTGGGCACTCCAGGAACCGTGTCCTCGGGAAAGAGCACTGGACAGACTCAAGAGACTGGGGTTTGGTCCTAGATCTCTAATTAACTTGCTCTGTGATCAAAGCAAGCCACTCATAGTCTCTGGGCTTCTGGGCATCTGTAAAATAAAGTGTGGGACAAGGCAGCCTCTGAAGTTCCTTCTAGTACAGAGATGTTCTTTTACTGAGAGTCTGGTTTGACTGGCTCCAGTGGTGTCTCTGCTTGGTCTGTGTGGCATATGAGCTGAGGCAGGCTCTCCCTCTCCCTGAACATCCTCAGCTGGCCCTGAGAGATGTGGGAAGTGTGGAAGGAGAGGAGGATCTGGCAAGGTCCCAGGGACAGGGAGTTTGCCTCTAAACAAAGAACTCAGCCTAGGAAGCTTCCTGTAAGGGGAGCCCACTGTTTGCCTGGGGGAGTCAGGGTCTTTCCTTTGGGGAGATGAAAGAAACAAAGGAACTTGTGGAAGGCTTTAGAATGCCACAGCTCATCCCCTGGTTACTGGGGGAGGGAGGCATGCAGGAGCTAAATTTGAGCCACAGAGGTTTGAACTTCATAAGAGGAAAGAATCACCAAAACATCTCAAGAAAAAGGTACGGGGTTCCGGCCCCCAGCTGTCTGTTCATGCATCTGTCTGAATTGGCGTTCCCCTGCTAATTAATTCCTGCCTCATCAGTCGCTCTTGGTATGTAAGTCCTGCTCACAATCTCCCATCTACATTACCTAGCATTTGAGGATGCTGTGCACTGACACAGACACATGAAAAGTAAGACAGATTTGAACAAATTAGCTGCTTTTATAAGCTCAAGATCCAAGGGCCATCTTTATCAGATCTACCACAGGCTACAATTTTGCAGATCTTTTCCCTGCATTTTCTGGCAACAGATGTTGCTTCTTGCAGGAGACGTGAAATCACTGCTGGCATGTCTTCTCCCCTGTGATCTGTAGGCTGCTTTTTAAAGAGGCTTTAATAATGCATAGGAAGGGAAGGGTGGTGCACGAATTAAACACCAAACCGCTGCCTTGAAATCAGGCCTGGTAGGCAAAGCGAATGGACCAGTTTTTAGCCTGAATCTTCCGGTTTGCATCAGGAAAGGGTTTGGATCCCAAACCCTTTTCTCAGGATGCCATATGACAAGTGCAGCTCTGAGCCAACATCAGCTTGTCAAGTGCTGATTTTCATTACCTCCCAACTGCCTGGCCACACAAATCACTTCGAGCTAAAGAAGGAAAAAATGCTTTTCATTTAGCCATCAAGAGTTCTGGGGTAAGTACATATTTGACTGACATCTTAAAACTTAAAAAACTGACATCAAAAAGATGTTGCAGGTCTGGTAAAATACATCAAGAATCAGAAGCAAAGCAGTGAAAAGGAAGGGATGATTCTATGTTTGGATTCCCAATGCGTAGATTACATAACTGATGTCGCTGTGCCACCTGGGAAGTTTATAATATTGTTAAAATACAGTAAGAGTTGGCGAGTTTTCAGAAAGGATAAAGAAAGGATCTCCTTTCTTGTCCCCAAGTCCCAGTGCTTTCCACAGACACACAAAGCCCACCTCCAGGAGCAGATGAGCAAACTTCATCTCTGTTGTCAAGGAAACCAGTCTGTTCTTAGCTCTAGAATTAGAAAGCCTGCGTCTGGCTTCAGCAGTGCCTTATGCCCACTTCTCGATGAGGCCCGCCATTTCTTGCCCACTGGGGACACCGAAGACCATGTCACAAAATCACTAGCACTGGCCAGTGGAGTGGGGGCTCCTTCAACAGCCCAAAGCAACCCACCAGACGGGTGCACAGCCCATGCGAACAAATCCAAGGGGGGAGAATTGAGTTCATCCACACAGAAAGGGAGGAGACAATTGACAAAGAACAAGCAATTGACCCACGTTACTGGGAATGGCTTAGGAAAATAGCATTGACCATCCAATGCCACCCAACACTTTTCCCTCCAAAACATTAACCCCAAAATTTCTCCAAAGAGTCAGCCCACTGACATCCATCAATGGCTCAAACCTGGTGCTCTACTTGAGGCAGAGAGTGGGGCCCAGAAAAGCCTTTTGTGGTAAAGGGTCTGGGTAAGTGCTCCCCTGTTGGAAAGCATTTGGAGAGTTGGGGGTAGGACAGGGGTCTGAGAAGGAGAGAGGAGAACCACAATATTATTACCACCAAGGAAGTGGGAGTCTGAGATGGAAAAGAAACAGAGACAGACAGATTGAACAGCCTGCTGGCAGGAGAGGGGAGAGGATGACTGGTATCTTCAGGGATATGCTCTGTGGAAACCAAGCATGGAGAATAAATTAAGGGGACCCTGAAGTTATACATGTTAAGGACATGGGTTGCCCAGAAAACAACCCATGTGCTTGATCCTCTGAACACCCTGAGCCCACATGGTCAGAAGTGAGTACCCTCTACCTTGCATTATACCTATTTGGATACATGCTTTATCTATTCTTGCAAACCAGGAGCCCCACAGATCTATTTCTGACCCATCCTCCACAGCCCTGGAAGAACTGCTTACACATATGAGGACTGATTAGGGTCTGTCGAGTTTTCCTGAATGAATGAATGAATGAATGGATGAATGAATGCTTATTCTAGACACTGTGAAATCACCTACAGAAAGTGCTCACAGTTTTGTAGTGATCCTGAGAAAGAATTTTAAGATTTTCATCTCTCGAGTTCAGAGAGTATTAGTTGGGATTTCACTTCCTGTGGTGCTTTATCCAACTGTCCCAATTATTGCAATTGCCTTATTATAATTAATAATCCCACTGACAATGATGGTCCTTGTCAGCACAAGGAAGCTATAATAAGACACCAGGACAGAGAAATGGGGAATAAAGAACACTCTCTGAATTAAACCCTAAGAGTGGACACAATGTTGAGGGCAGACTGACATAAGGATTAGCTGACAGAGGAAATGAGTCCTTGTCCAGTAGGAGTGGACTTTCACCTGACAGTGTAATAGCACAACCAAACTTCATTGCACACCCAGGTCAGTCCTGGAGGGATGGCACAGCCCTGGGGATGTGGTTTGCACAACACAAAGTTTAAAGTATCTCAGGTGCTTTGCTTGGATTTCTCAAACACCAGGAAGAATTGAGAGTCTCTAGCGGTACTTTTTAAAATCTCTCTTTTCCTTTCCAATTCACTGCACTCACATACAAAGCTACCACAAGCCTTTTCCTCCAAGACTTAACCTCCCCACTGCCCAAAACTCCTCTCCTGAACCAGTGGCTATGCCTTAGTCCTACTTCCCTCCTCCTCCCTCTTTCCCCTCACTCCTTCCCTGACAGCCTCAACTTTACTACACAAATTTAACCTCATTCAATTCAGCTTTCCTTTCTCCTACCCTGCCCACCTCTCCTTCCAAGCTCTGTCTCTTCCCCTACTTTCCACCCCAGAAGCCAGGAGTATAGGCTGAATTAGGCAGTCATGCCTTTCCTCCTCAAGAGGGTCCAACAGGGCAAGGGAAGTACCTATGTGCACAAACCAGAGTCTTCTTCAACTGCCAAGGGAGCAGAAAGGCTGAGAAACATCAGATAGATGGTAATGACTTTCTCCCCCATCCCCTAAAGACTGTATAAGGAGGAAGGAGAACCAGATGAGCATGAAGGCATAAACGAGTACTGCAGGGCAGTGGTTGGATAAAAGCTGGGTTAAAGGGTGGGCCAGCTGGGCAGGAGCCTGGAGCACCAATTATCAAGCCACACTAAAAAATCATTGGCACAAGTTAACTCTAGTTCATGTAGAAATACAGTGTTAGTTAACCACTTTTTCATAGAAACAACACACACTAGCTGAGGTTTCCATACAAGACTCCTCCCATTGTGGCGAAATTTAAACTGGTTCTGCTCCTACTAAGCAGACAGAAAACTTATGACAGCTCCTTGACCATGTTGATGTATAATTTTCAAGTATTTTTGCAAAATGCTCCTTGAGGCTTCATGGTATAAACATAACAGTCCCCAGAGGTCTGTCACCACATCCAGTTGAAATTTCTAAACAAATAAGACAAGAAAGAGTGCTATGTACTGAGATAAGTTAATTACCTTACATAAAGTCTAGAACTTGTCATATGCCTTTCAAGAAGCTGCCTGGTTCAGAAAATCTTATTGAGACTTTCTTGACTTTGGGCATGTAAAGAATCTAGTTCTCCCCACTCTTGATTTAAAAGAAAAAAAGTTGAGGGGCACCTGGGTGGCTCAGTCAGTTGAGCGTCTGACTCTTGATTTCGGCTCACATCATGATCTCATGGTTTGTGAGTTTGAGACCCACAGTGGGCTCTGCAATGTCAATGCTGGGGATTCTCTCTCCCCTCTTTCTCTGTCCCTACACTGCTTGCTCACTCGCACGCTCTCTCTCTCTCAAAAGAAAGAAAGAAAGAAAGACAGAAAGACAGAAAGACAGAAAGAAAGAAAGAAAGAAAGAAAGCTGAATAAGTAAATACTTAAATAATATCAGCCTGGAGAGAGGCAGAATCATTAGTCCACCCAATATACTCATAAAGGCACAATTCAGGAGAGAAAGACCATCCCTGTTATAAAAAGGATACTTCAGGCTTGACACTATTTTGAAACATTTAATTCATCCCAGTTCTGTTCTGATTCCATCTCCTTAAGAATTCTGTGATTCAGCTCCTCACATCCATTTGAGGCCAAAAGAGAGCAAGTTCTGGCAAATATACCACAAATTGCCTCTAATCGTCACTACCACTCTTCAGAGTGGAAATCATTATCCCCATTTTACAGAAACGGAAACTGAAGCCCAGAGCATTAAAGTTTCTCAGAAACATGCAGCTAATAAGTGGTGGAGCTGAACACCAGCCCTGGGTTCGTCTGATTCCAAAGTCCAGTGCACCAAGAGGCCTCTGATTATTTCTAATAGCTTATTTACTTAAAAAGAAAATTAATCACCACTTAAGAGACCTGTTTATAAATGAAGACAAAAATCTGGTCATGGATGACCAGAATTTTTTAAATAATTACAAATATTATAAAATATTCCAATTTAGGATGGTGTCTACCTAGTTATCCATTACTCACTCTCCCCCAACTTTTCATTAAGAACTTATGTTGACTCACACACTAAATCAGATCAGAACTCATAAAGACTCCAGAAACAAAGACTGACGATTAGACTAGAGCCAGGACAATGGATGAACATTTACTCATCAAAGACCTATGAGATTGAAAAGAGAGACACGGAGACTGACACAGGCACTTGTCTTTGTCCTTTTGTGAAGAGAAAAATCACATAGAAGGTGATGTCTTATTCCTCCCCTACTGCCTGCCTTCTGGCTCTGAACGTCCAGAAAATTTAGCAACCTTCCCAGTATGATGTGGAGGTTGTTCCTTGAGAGGCCAGAGTCATTTCACACATGTCACAACCGTGAACATCTCTCATGCTATGACTGTACCAGGACTACAGTGTCAGTCAAGCAACATGGCTGGGGACAGACACGGATTCCAATACTACGTTGCAGCCAGGGATTTGAAGACACAAATAAGAAGTGGCTGTAATAGGATATGTGTGGGAATCAGATAAAGGCTACTTATATAAAGATATATAGCTATAGACGTAGATATAGATATGTCATTCAACATGAATAAAAACTGTTAGCTATCTAGGAAAAATAAATGTAAACAAACTATGTGTTGCATTATTTATATCAAAGCCAACAAAATTCAAGGTAAAAACCTCTAGATAATGCAAAGACTATTTTTATCTTTGAAGAGAGTAGTTCCCATAACGAAAATACCATATTGAATGATTATGCATCAAACAACATAGTATTGGACTATATATATGTATTTTGATATATATGTGTGTGTATATATATATGTATGTATATATATATATACACACA
This sequence comes from Panthera uncia, assembly GCF_023721935.1. Taxonomy (NCBI): domain Eukaryota; kingdom Metazoa; phylum Chordata; class Mammalia; order Carnivora; family Felidae; genus Panthera; species Panthera uncia. The sequence continues at coordinate 85,344,271 of NW_026057578.1, forward strand.
CACACACATATATATATATACACACACATATATATATATATATACACACACACACGTATATATATCAAAACCAATTGGGAATCAGTCAGAAAATAACAGGATCTCAATAATAATGGATGACATTAATATGCTGGTCAGTGCATAACAAATTAAAGAGGTTAAAACGAGTGTGTGGGGGGAGAGAGGGTAAAAAAGCCTGAATAAGTTGATTAGACTTAAATGTATCCCTCAGTACCCACATTCTCACAATACAAACTCAGGAACCAATAGGTTTGGGTGACAAACTTGGAGTGCAAATTAACATTATAGAAAGCTATTTCACTGCAAGCACCAAGAACAGGGAAAAAATGCCTCTTAAAATAAACAATCCAGCAAAACATTTCTTCATTCTAAGAGAAGCATCATTTATCTTCAGGGGGACAGTGGGGTTTTATGTTTTCTTTTGTTTTTTATTTTTTGGGTCTAAGAAATTTTTTGATGGCCCTCTTAAAAAGTGAAAAGTGAGTTCCTTCTTCCCTTGCTATGAAATAAATATATATACTAGTCTCTACTCCTAGTTCCTGACACAGAGCTCTTAAAACCCTTGTAATCTCCTGAGAAATGGGGGTGCTAGAAACATCTTTTTTTTTCCTAGTATTTGGTCTTTGACCCAGGTTCCTGACCCACAGCTTAAACCCTTGTAATTTTATGACTGATAGGAATGAAAGGCACATCTACACAGAGTTCTTAAATCTCTTGGAGTTTCCTGCATTATAGGAACATCTTTTGCCCTAATGAAGTGAATCTTGGTGGGCTTCAGGATGGGGGCTAGTCACCGGAAAGATCAAGGTATGATTAGAAGCTTAGAACTTTCAGTCTTATCTCTCATCTTCCAGCGCAGGGAGAGGAGCTGGAAATTGAGTTAATTGACAATGTCTTTGTGATGAAGGCTCCATAAAAATCCCTAAAATACAGGATTTGGAGAGTTTCCAGTATGGTGAATGCATCCACATGCTAGGAGGGTAGAGTACCCCACCTCCATAGAGAGAGAAACTCCTATACTTGAAACCCTTCCACACCTCACTCTATGTACCTCCTCATCTGACTTTCATCTGTATCCTTTTTTTTCATCTGTATCCTTTATCATATCCTTTGTTATATAATAAACCAGTGGACATAAGTAACTCCCTAAGTTCTGTGAGCTGTTCTAGTAAATTATTAAATGCAAAGAAGGGCTGGGGGAACCCCTGATTTATAGCCAGTCAGAAGCAGAGGCCCAGGCTTGCAACTGGCATCTGAAGTGGGTGTAGTCTTGTGGGACTGAGCCTTTGACCTGTTGGATCAGATGCTAAGTCCAGCTCTGTAGTGTCAGAACTGAATTGAATTATCGGATGCCCCACTGGAATTATGGAGTTGATGTGGAAAAAAAACACACACACACACACATTTCATGTCAGAAACGTTGTGGGTAAAGGAAACAAGTTCCTTTTACTTGCCAACCCTCATCAACCTTGATGTGGAAGAAGATGGGGAAACAAAGGGATAAACTGCCCTGCAGAAAGAGTAACAAAAAAATGAGAAGTGGTGTTCCAACAGCAAATGGGGAAAGACGAGAGATGCAAGAACAGGCAGCGGCACTGGGACAAGAACACGGCAAAGAACAGGGGCCTACAGAAAGAGACAGACAATGAAAAATTCCCTCTGATGGAGAATGGCCAATAAATTTCAAGAATCATTGATGCTGAGTTGAATTTAAAAGTTGTTTCTGGCCCTACACTATAAATACCTTCTCTATGCCTAATCCTTTGATTAGGAGTCTGACGTGCAGAAGAGCCTTGTGTTAGTGGTGCTTTGGGAGAATAAAGGAGAAAGGACAGTGTTTAGTGAGGGCAAATGTATTAACAAAGAGGGCAGCTCCTCTGGGAGGTAAGCTGTCAAGTATGACGGACACCCTTGTTCACCAGTATCTGTTTCCCCTCCATTTCTGGGTACAGAAGAGGATGATAGTTTCCCACTCTCTTCCAGCTCAGCACTGCCTATGTTCTTCTGTGATCAATGCAATATGAGCAGAAGTTCATCTGGGAAGAAGCATTTTAGAACCCATCCTCCTGCTACAGCCACCAGCAGTTTCCAGATGGTGACAACTCCATCAGCCTGTGAGGGAGACATGGGACAGGTCCCCCCCCAAAACTCAATAGACACACAGCAGGAGCAAGAGATACATTTCTGTTGTGTTCAGCCACTGAGGTCATGGAGGGGCTTGATACTTCAGTGTAATAGGCCTGTCATAACAAATAATCTGAATGAGGCCACCATCAGAAGCACCAATAATATAGACTAAGAGGAAGACTAAAATAAAAGCCCCTCCTCCCAAAATGTCTTGGGGAATCTGTGAAAGGTAAGAACCTTCCCACAGTTTGTGGAGTAGAGATCTGAGGCATTTTGATTGCATATTAAAAGAAAGGTAAACTGCATATCAAAAACGGGTAGGAGGTCTTAGAGATATTTGGACTACATATTGATGGAATATTTATAAAAATCTACAAATCAGGACACAAAGGAATATCCAATAAACCCTAAAAATTGAGAAAGACACATTCTCTGACCACAAAACTAGGTAATACATTTTTAACAACAAACAAAAAATGCCACCTAGAAATCTTAAAACTCTCCCCTAAGTAACATCTGTTCACAAAGGAAATCTAAACTGCAATTGCATATTATTTTTTAAAATGACAAAAGGGACACTATATATCAACAATTAGTGGCTGCAGCCAGAGCCACATTTAGAAACAAATTTACAGCCTTTAATATTTTTATTAACAAGAATGAAGGAGCGCCTGGGTGGCTCAGATGGTTAAGCATCTGACTCCTGATTTCGGCCCAGGTCATGATCTCATGGTTTATGAGATTGAGCCCCAGCACGGAGCATGCTTGGGATCCTCTCTCCCTCTCTTTCTGTCCCTCCACTCTGTCTCTCGAAATAAATAAATAAACTTTCAAAAAAAAAAAAGAATGAAAATCAAATAAGCATTCAACTTTAAAAGTTAGAAAAACAGAATAGGCTTAAGGAAAGAAGAAAGAAATTAAGATATTAAAAATAATGAAATAATTAATCCAAGAGCTGGTTATAAATAAAGACATATTCTTAGCAAGTCAATTAAGAAGTAGCTAGCACAGAAAATTGGGAATGGGAACATATCAGTTTATAGAGAGAAAATAAAAATTTACGAGGACAAGAGCAAAGCCAGCCTAGCCAATGGGGCTGAGGGGGGAACCAAGGGGAAGGAGGAATATGTGGTGTCACTCAGCCATGGCCTTGTTTTGGAAAATGGCTGCCCATCTGTGTTGAATGTTAGCATTTAATTTGGTAACGTCCAGAGAGAATCATATTTCAACAAGCTCTATGCATAATGAGACTACAGGAAGCAAAATTCTCAACATAGAGAACAAACCAATTCTGCTTTGCTGTTTTGGGGAGGGAAACAACAGATACATTTCTTCATGACTGTTCATGGTGCATCATCACATATCACACCACCCTGGATCTGGATGGTTGCCTCACACTAGGCCTGGCTCACAAAGTGTCACTGGTTATTGGAGAGGTGGGAAGGAGCCACAGTCTACCAGGGGAACAACCTGACCCCAAGGTGTGGCACAACAGGTGTGTTAAACCTCTGTAGGTGGTAATGATCAAGGCCTTCCCTCTTCTTTCATGGCCAGGTCAAGCCCCTCCTCCAGCTTGAGCCCTTACTTAAAATCTAACTGGTAAGAATTTACCCTAATGCAAACTATGGACTTTGGGTGATAATGATGTGTTAGTATAGGCTCATCAATTATAACACATGTAACATTCTTGTAGGGGATATTGATAATGGGGAAGGTTAAGCAGGTATGGGGGCAGGAGGCATATGGGAAACCTCTGTAGCTTCTGCTCAGTTTTGCTGTGAACCTACAAATGCTCTAAAAGAAATCTATGCCAAAAATCTAACTATCATTTGCAGCTCTGACGAGGCGATCTCCACCTATTGTCCTTTGGCATTCACTAGCTTTCTCTCCCACTTTCCTTTCTCTCTTTCCCTTCTCTCACATCAGACCAGTCTGACCACCCTTGAGTCAGGAAGTCAGGACCATAATCTCAGCTCCTCCACCACATACCCCAGCCAGTTGTGGACTTGAAGGCAAATCAGTTCATCAATTTTGACATCTCTTCAATCAGCAATTAAAATGAGGATATTGGTTTGTATAAGTTTTCAAACTATCCTGAGAACACTGAAGGTTCTAAAGAAATGAATCAGTCATTCTATGAGCATTTGATTCCATCTGTTCTATTTGAAAGACTATAATAAGCCATGCTTTTAATATCCCTAACATAAATATGTCTGAGATTACCAATACCTTGTGCTAATTCTTCCTTTCCTGCTGCAGACTTGAGAACTGCCTAAAACATGTCCTGGGACAGGAGAGTTCTATTTCTGAGCTGGTAAATTTTTTGAGAGTAAAGCCTGTTTGTGTCTGTTCACATGAAAATGTACCATCAAGTCCATCACCAACAAATATGTGTGCTGGGCCCAATAAGACAGCTTGAGAAGCTCAGCTCCAATCAGAGCCAGGTCTTGACATTGCAAATCTAAGTGTTGGGTGTTCTTATATAACTTTATTTATACATACTGTTTCTTTTGGGGGAAGTAGAATAGTTACTGTTAAAAAAGAGAAATGGTCTGCTGGCTGAAGAGAGAGGCTTTTAAAAGAAAATATGAGATACTTATGACCAAAGCGATCAAGTTCAAAGTGAAGCATCAAGTCAGACTCAGCCAGTACCAACTGATCCTTCAACTCTTTTTGGCTACAGAACAACAGTGACACAAACAGGAGGAAGGCCACAAAAACTCAAAAGACAAGAAAATACAGTAGCTATTATCTATCTTTGGAACTCACCTCCTAGGACAACAAAATCCATTCAAGTTCTTGATATGCTTTGTAGCAAACCCTGGCAAAATAGCTTTAGAGTCTCTGCCATAGAACATGTATCTAATGAGCCTGAAAATGAGGTTCTTGGCTACATTCAATCTAAAACATACATCATAATGTATTTTTTAAGTTATGTAATATTTAAGTTTGACAGTGCATGTTTAACATTGCCCATGAGGGAAAAACACACGCTCTCTTGTAAAAGCTTATTAAATCTTATACCACAGACCTTGTCATATATGCATTAAGTGAAAAGCCTACTTCAAAAATATAGTGCTGCTGTCAGATAGCACAGTCCACCCAAGAATCTAAGACAGTGGATTTAATGACTTAGCTAAGTAGGTCAAAATTATCACTGCAAATCACATCTTATGATGGATTAGGTTCCCAAGTCCATTAATATGGGCAAAATTAGTTAAAGTGAAAATTATCCTTGAACATCTCAATGGCCAGGAAGAATAGAGCTCTATGTATTGCCCTATACAGTAATGTACGTGGACAATTATGTAACATGTACATTGTAACATATGACTCACAAAAGAGTATGTGCAAAATATAATCTGGTCATATTACCCTGTTTCTCTAGGAGTCGGATTACCATGAGATACATGCGAGCATAAAGAACCTGCTCTACATGAAATGTTCAGGCTTGTTGATGGAAATGAAGGAATTTGTGGTTCTCTTTACGCTGCTTCTTGGACATGACAATCACCCAGGTAATTTATAAGGGAGAATACATGCTTTGAAACCCTTAACATTAATACAAGAAGAGAAGAAAATGTTTTTTCCTCTCAATAGGCATGTAAAATCTCAAATAAGTTTGTAAAATTTGGAAATACTTCTCTTTAAAAATAAACCTATTTAAAAATAAACCTGGTTTTAAAAACCCAGGAGTAGAGACCTCCCAAAAGCATGGTTGTACAAGTATCATATGACTTCACTCATATGAGGACTTTAAGACACAGAACAGATGAACATAAGGGAAAGGAAGCAAAAATAATATAAAAACAGGGAGGGGGACAAAACAGAAGAGACTCATAAATAAGGAGAACAAACAGAGGGTTACTGGAGGGGTTTGGGGAGGGGGGATGGGCTAAGTGGGTAAGGGGAATTAAGGAATCTACTCCTGAAATCATTGTTGCACTATATGCTAAATAATTGGGATGTAAATTTAAAAAATAAAATAAAATAAAAGCATGGTTGTAGCTTATTTAAAGCCATCCTTGTGCATGGCGAAGATAAGCACAAGCTATTAGGAAGGAGGCAATACTTTTCAAATCAAAGTTTTAATGTGTCAAACAAATGAAGACGTCTCTTTAAACATTCCCTTCTCAGAATTCCTCATAATATTTTGAGGAGTAAATCCCAGAATATTAGTTTTTCATTACAAAATTTATTGCCTGTGGGGCACCTGGGTGGCTCGGTCAGTTAAGCATCTGACTTCGGCTCAGGTCATGATCTCATAGTTCATGGATTTGAGCCTCACATCTGTGCTAACAGCTCAGAGCCTGGAACCTGTTTCAGATTCTGTGTCTCCCTCTCTCTCTGCCTCTCCCCTGCTCATGCTCTGTCTCTCAAAAATAAACATTAAAAAAAATTTTTTTAAAGTTTATTACCTGTTTAAAGGCAAGGTGCTGGTATAAATATTTCAAATGAAGCAAGAAATTTTTCTGACTTTATTTTTCTGACAAGAAACTTACCAGACACCTCTGAAACCTAACAAGAGTACCCTAGCTTGCATATATTGTTAATATTTTTAGTAAATCAAATGAGCTTAATTTGGCAATTTAGTTCACAATATTATCTGTTTACACATCATTCTACATTGACAATGAAAGCATTTGGATTTAACATTCCAAACAGCATGCATTTGACATTTTAAAACTCTGTGTAAATATCTGATAGAAGTAACAGCTAAAGAAAAATTTAATAGCATTGGACATTTTGTAATATTAAAAGCACACTGACAAGAATTTTCTATCAAACACTAAAGATTTAAATTGGGCTGAGTTGCTTGTTCAATCAATTCCATCCAAATTGAACACTTGGAGAAAAAAAATGAATGCTGTTGTTAGATGTTGCCAATGATTCAACTGTGGAAAAAAAGCATCAGCAAATGCTATGTAGAAGGTAGGCTGGTGAGCAAAACCAGGCAACATCCTAGCAAACATAGAAATCACAGTTTGGTACAAGAAATGGGCATTGACCAGAAATACAGAAACATTGTACATGTACCTGTGATCACTGCTATTTAGCAGAGACACCCATGCCAGAAAATCGTATAGTTGAAGGATTTAGCCACCTGGTAAAGCAGGTCTGAGACAGCTTCCCAGTGGCAATGACATTTGAGCTAACACTACAAGGAAGAATGAGAGCAGGGCTTAGGGGGCGGGGCACAAGTGGTGTTGGGAGACTAGTTAGAGGCCCTGCAGGTGTCCAGATGGGGTGATGGGGATGACGAGGCTTGGAGTTGGGGCATGAGGAGATGGTGAAAAGTACATGGGTTTGGGAATGTTTAGGAGACAAAAAAAAAAAA